>NC_084822.1:30954556-31021986 GCF_958449725.1 Rosa rugosa
CTTCAATGTCTCGAAAAAGGGGAAAACTAATAATGTTATAGGCTTTTTTTATCCATTTCCCATCATTTTGTTGCTTCTTTACACATCCATTACATTGTCTCGACTAAGTAGTTCTAATGTAGCCCCAATTGGGATAGAAAATAGAATTTAGAGGGGAGGAAATGAAAGAAATGGGATAAGAAAGAGATAGGGATTCAGGAAGAATATCAGAGGATGAGGGATAACCAAGATTCAAGCAACAATAATTTTGTCAATCCATTCAAGTCTGTCAGTGATGATTACAGTGCTCAAATTTAGAGAGCTCCACCTAAGATTCAAAGGAACAAAAAAAAAAAAGAAGAAAGAAGAGAAACCCTACATAGAGGACTAAGATATCCGCACCCTAAATAACAATTGTAAAGAGGATACGTCAAATATATCTGTTTTGGCATCATTCTCCGTTGGTGGCAAAAACTCGACTGTCAAGTGAAGTGAGGCGATATTGTCGTCTAGCCAACATTAAAGGGGTACCAGCTGTAAATTGTGTTCAATCACATTGTCAAGATCAATTTGGAGAGTACGCCCAAAAGAAGGTGGATTGTGTTGCACTGTTGACTTATGAAGTCCGTAAGCTCTAATGTTCGTTACGCCATAGGAGAGACCTGTGACCAGTAAATCCTTGAATGGGATATACAGATTCTTGGTCAGAGTAGCTTGCTCTATTAAAGCGAGACAGCTTTAGGGTAGGATTGGACATAGGTCCAACAATAGGAACCAGTTCAGTTGCAACAAATTGGACAATGGTCAGAAGTCACAATTGGGACTTCTGAAACTGGTCTATATGTCAAAGTAAGACCTATTTCATCAGAGGAGGGGAAATAATGAGAAGGAATAAGCATGAGAAAGGGATATCTGTAGGGAGGCAGCATGAAGATCAGAGAGAGAGGGACAACAACGGTTGAAGCAACGTTGACTTTTAGTCATTTATTCATTCCAAGTGTACGGTTAACAATTACAATGTTCGACTCTGTAGATTTCTACGTAATTAAAGTACTAAAATAGATGTACCCTAGATTATAATTACAACATAAAATACATCAATATATGCTGTCCTGCATTATCCTCTATTGGTGATAAGAACTCAACTCCTGTCAAGTGAAGTGAGGCTGTAAAATTGTCGTCTAGCTAATATCACAGGGGTGCCCGAGTTTCAATATTGTGGACTGTTTTGGTAATCCATCACATCCTCCTGGTGAAGTCATTAAAGCATTTCTTAACCAAGTATAAAAGTAAAGAAGTTTGGAAAGTGTACAAAAGAAGGTGGGTAAACGACTTGCAGCAACAGGTGTTGACTTATGACGTCCATAACTTCAAATTGCACTGTAGGAGGAATCTTTGCAACCATGGGATCAATAGGTTATTGGTCTGCAGTAGCTTGCTCTACTAAAGAGCGTCCTCTTGGCTAAGAGGTAGGAGGACTTGGCTTGGCTAGACATAGGATGGGACCTATAGATCCAAGAATAGGAACAATCCAGCTGTGATAATTTGGTGATAGTGGAAAGCATCTGAGCCTTGATAGATGCAGACAGCTTGGCAAATATGTCAGTCATTTCTATGTGAAACAATTCTATAAGAGTATGTATGAGGGTATGCTGTTTTTCACGTTTTTTGTATTAATTTATTCTTGTGATCTGTACAGTTTCTATAATGGGGTTGTGTTTTGACAACTTATCAATGAGTTTGTTTCTTGTTGGGAGATAAAACGTTGTTCATGTAAAGGTCTTTTATGTAGTGGCATTCATGTCTTGTTTCCTCTTGATAGTTATCTGTTCTCTTTCAATACAAAACCCTTGAATATTATAGATACTTTGAAGACTTTTGCATCAAGAAGTTCTCTATCTTTAGTAAATCTTGGATTTGTCAATATGTAACCTCCACATTCTGCAAAACTGGCAACTGATTTTTAGGATTGCAACACTCATTTTCTTTTTCCTTTTTTTGTTCCGTTTTGATAGTAGTATTCTTTTAATGAAACTAACTCACCACCTTTCAGTCATGTTATATATTGCTTATGTTGAGAACCCTTAGTGAATTGCAAACTTTCATTTCAAGAGCAAACACCTTTCTAACAGATGTCATTTTCCTCTAGCTTTCTGCATTGCTTTCGGATATAGGACTTAACATCCGCGAAGCACATGTCTTCTCGACCACTGATGGCTACTCCTTAGATGTATTTGTGGTGGATGGATGGCCTGTTGAGGTACTCTCTCACTGTTTGATGTGTTTTTCATTGTACACTGTCAAGCTCTGTATCTTGAAATTGTTTCATCTTACTTTGCTATGTTATAATCATTGCCAAATTGGTAATAAAGGTCTTTCCCCGTGAAGGAAGAGTTCTGTTTTGTTGGTTATGGTTTTTGTTGTACTGCTGTTGGTGTTATATGTACTGTAACAGATTGTTTGTTATGATTTTGTATGCATTGCGACCTTTTTGAGTCAGTTTTTTTAATCCATCTTTGAAGCTTCACCAGCATGAAGTAGTTGTAATGGTTGTTCCATAAGATAGACTTATCCATAATCTTTGTGTTATGAAAATTAAGTTCTATGAAATCTGTTGGTTTAATCAAGCTGAAGATTATCCAAGGGAAATGTCTTTCTAATATATTAAGGGGCAGTGCAATTATATTTCTTTTATGACAGGGATCTGTGCTGAGTCCAAATGTTGCTGACTTTGCAATCTTGTGGTCAGGATACAGATGGTTTAAATGAAGCTATTGAAAAAGCAATTGCTAGAAGTGAGGTAAACTATGTCAAATTGTAAAACTTCTGGATGCTGTTCCATTTCATTCTTTGATTGTTTCAGGTAGTGCTATATGAATTTCTCTTTTTGCAAAAAAAAAAAAAAGTGGTTCATCTTGGATGAGTGGGACAACTGTTTTTTATTATAATTGTTCTAAAATATGAAATAGCATACATTTGTTTATACTAACCTGAATAGAGGTTAATAAAGAGCTTATATCCTTCCGTTACTGTTTCCTCCATACCTTCTGATAACCAGTCCTCTTATTTGTACTTTACCCTTGTAACTTTTGGAGTATATGGAGAGGAATGAGAGTATATAGGGTAATTGTCAGATGTCTGTTCTTGATAGGACATTTTATTATTCTTCTCAAGTCACTTGGTGTATGATATGGGATGTTATCCTAGAGTTCTCTCTCTCTCTCCCTCTCTCTGGGTTCTGTCAAGGATAATTGCATCTATCTGTCTAGTAGTGTTAGAAGCAGCTGTTTCCCCTACTTTTTAGAAATTGTTTGCTGTCATATTCTGATCTCTGTAGAGCACTTTAAATAGGAGTCCTGTGTAATCTTCTGCTTGATTAAATTGATTATAGAAAAGCTGTAAACTGTAATTTAGAGATGTTATTTAATAACGTAGGGATCATGGTCAAGATCTTCACATTCTCATTCATCTGGAGTGAAAGCAATAGTGGCACAAGAAAAACCTGGAAGCTGGGAAATAGACAGGAGACTATTGAAGATAGGAGAGAGAATTGCATCTGGATCCTGTGGAGATTTGTAAGATAGGTTTTGTTGCTGGCCAGCTTTATTCTTTTATGTTCTCTGTTGATCAACTATCACTCCTGTTCATTCACAGGCACCGTGGAATTTATCTTGGTCAAGATGTTGCTGTTAAGATTCTACGATCTGAGCATTTGAATGCTGCTCTAGAGGATGAGTTTGCTCAAGAAGTGGCCATTTTAAGGTAAGTTCTATGGTTACGCCGTTCTACCCTGACATGCAATTCACAGGGATATAGCACTTTCCAGTTTTGGTGTATTAATTTGTTCTTCCTCACTAGTAAACATGTTTTCCTACTGGAAAGAAGATAACAGTTCTAAAATTTCATTGAATCCTTTTTTCTTCTCGCTAACCACGGGAGTCCTAAATCTCATCAAGTTTTGGTGGTTAGAGGAATATAGTCATATTTAGTTTCTCCCAAACATTGAAAACTGAGGTCCTTTCTTGGGCTGTATTTTCAAGTAAAAGAAACACCTGTGTTTGTTTGTTTTTTTTTTCTTTTTTCTTTCTTTGGTTTTTTTTTGTGTTAAGACTAGAGTCAAAGCTGTGTATCTGCATTACACCGCTTTCTTACATCTCCAAGATGTTGCCACATAAGTATATCGACTTCTTAGAATTACTTTCCTATTAGAGAAGAAAATAATTTCATTTTGAATTCAGGTATCAGATCTATTAGTATGACCAGTGCATTGTAAAATGTTTGAGACACATATGACCTATCTATGCTGTTTCTTCGGATAACAATTTGATCTCCACCCAATGAATAAAGATATAATTATAGGGTCCCGTCCACGTACTCAATTCATACCCTAACCATTGTTGCTTAGCTTCCTTGGATTTAAATTCAAGGGTGGAGAATAATGAGGTAGGTGGAATGAATTTATTTGCCTCATCATTCTTCACCATTGGATTTAGATCCAAGGCGCTGAGTACAGAATCAATTGAATAGGCGAACGTAGAGTATAACTATATAGGTACTTTGTTTGAAGGGAAGCCTTTGTAAGAGGTTGAGGATCCGAGAAAATGCTTCATGTTTTCTACATTTTTAAGGACAGCAAAACAGATGGTCGAATAGCCTAGTGGATGGGTGTGTGAATGGATTGGATGTTGATGTGAATAGATGGATTTGTCTCTTTGCACAATCGTTATTATCTGACCATGCTAACAAAGTAAATTAGGACAAGATATGCATTTGAGCTGATCAGGTCCTATTTTCTAAATTATATTATTTATTCTAAATTGGTTGTGAAAATATACGGGAAAAATTAAATGCAATAAATTATCATAGAACGTTACTTAATATGAGTGAAACCGTTGGATATCAATGGATTTAGTTATCAATAATCCATCAGATTATCAGATTTGATCGGATTAGGCTGATCCAATCCGTTAACAGGTGATAGGGTACATGATGCTTTGGAAGAATATGCAAGTGTATCAACAGAATTGAACAAAGAAGCTAGTCATTTGGCAAATCACTTTTCTTCATTAATACCAGAGCTATTACTATTGTCAAAGAATTAATTCTTCCATAACTGCATTTAACGCATAAAGGTTGCCAAGTAATTGGAATTCATAAGTAATCTAATGCATATCTCTCTGAGAACTGGATACAATTCTGAATGCCTTTTAATATTTAAACTCATGCCTATGTTTCTTGTGTGGCTGTATGTTGTTTTTCAGTCTCATTCTATTTTTGGTCAAGTTGTTATACTTATGGCTGTAAAGTCGGCTGAAATTAAATGTCACATTGACATATTTTTCATCGGTAAATCTCTCACACAGAGAGTTATATATACATATAATATTAATAACAAGTCAATTGCGGATTGCAGAGAGGTCCATCACAGAAATGTTGTGCGTTTTATTGGGGCATGCACAAAGTCCCCACATTTATGCATAGTGACAGGTACAGAATTCTTCTAATTGTTGCCTCCAGTTTTTAAATGTTGCGCTTTTCACGGTTTATTTCATGCTGTCACTTGGGGATGTCTTCGAAAGCAGTGCACTTGAGATTTTAGAAAAAAGATAAACATGAAGTGTGAAACATATTTTCTTTTTATTAGGCTTAGAATTGTAATTTTCATGAGAAAAGGACCAACCAAAAAAAGAAAAGATTAAGTGAGGAGGAGACATCAAATTTCACGACAACTTTCACCAACACAAATCAAGCCAACAACAAATTTCTAAGTCTCCAAAAAGCAACCACTATAGATAGGGTATCGGCAATAGTCGAGTAAAGTTATTCTCCAAGTATGTTGCATTCAAGGAGATTTCTTTTGTGATCTATATTCGATCTTCTTTGAGCTAGTGAGCTGTTTGGATGTCATGCCTATTAGCTCTCCCCAATGAGTCGATTAATTTGTCACTCATATAGCTTATGGCCTCATGTTACACGGTATAAAACTTCATGGTGATTGAGCTCCTAGATAAGTAGTTCCTGAACTCATCTAGTTATTTCCTTCAGTCTTCTCCTCTTAACAGTTATTTTATTCAGTCAATGATTCAGGTAACAAAACCTTATAATTCACTTGTCTTTGTCTGCCTATAAATGTTGAGATTATCTTGATTCAGTCAATAGTCTACATACTTCAGTAAGAATGTAAACAGGTTCAGTGTGATTTTAGGTTTGGCGTTTTAGTTATCAATTCAAAAGGTCGTGTTGGTCGTGTGATTTTAGATTGTATTCGGTTATTTGATTGTAAACATGTTTATCTTTATTATGTTTGGTCGTTTATAGCTATTCCCTTTTTAGTTATCATGTCGCAATAAGTCATTCATCACCCGTTAAGTTAGAATGGTACCGAGGCATAGAACAGATTCCATTACAGATTCAATGTATGAATTTAGAAGGCTTCCTATTTGACAGCAAGGCTAACTAGTTAAAAAGGAAATATAAAATACCAGATGGTATGTGCTTTAAACAAGTAGATCCTAGATTAATTGGGATAGGTTTGAAATAACTATGTACCACATCATTTTTAACTCATGTATTTCTTCTTTCTCCTTAAATTCAGATCCAGGTTTGATGGATTTTAATAGTCTGAAGCAATTATAATTAAATGAATCCTTGTATTGGAAATAACTTCTCCCAAGTGGGCCATAGGTTATCTGGTCCGGGAAATTTTGTGTTTAAATAGGCCTAGTTTGGGTGAGTAAATTATTTAAAAAGCTTCTTAACAAATAAGTTCATCAGCAAAAGGTGTTTGGTAAAGTCCAATAATGTTCCAAAAGTTTAACTATGTGACAGCAGCTTATAAAAGCTGGTCAGAGCCTACTTCCATAGCTTAAAGCTACAATTGTTTAAGTACAGCTATACCAAACTGGGCCCAAGGGAATTACCTCCAAAAAGTCCTCTTTAGATTCTGCTGCTTAAGCACACTGAAAATGAAATGTAAATAGTGTACATTTGTTTGTGGAATTGTATGGTGTTCCCAGCCTACCTGTTCTAAGTATGTTGACTGACTCTTTGCTTCAAACTATTGTAATTTGGTTGACTTTGAAAATATTATTTTTTGTTTGAGTATCCATTCGTTTAGTTTAATTATGGTAATAAACATGAGACCTTATATATTGTTGCTGGCAGAGTACATGCCTGGTGGAAGTCTCTATGATTATTTGCACAAGAGTCGTAATGTCTTGAAGCTTTCTGAACTGCTAAAGTTTGCAATTCATGTCTGCAAAGGAATGGAGTATTTGCATCATAATGATATAATCCATAGGGATTTGAAGACAGCAAATCTGCTAATGGACACTAACAATGTAAGAATTAAAGCTTATTGTTTTGCTTCTTCTGCAGCTTCACATTCATAATGGTAGAGTTTTGCTGATTTACAGCTAGAATGATTTTCTAGATTTTAGGTGAATGAAAGCAGTTTAACATTTTCAACCAAAAGAAAAAATAAAGCAGTTTAACTTCTAACCAGACCAGTGCTTGAAGAATTGGAACCTTGTAGCGTGCTTCGCACTGTGACAATGATCCTGGAAGTAGAAATAAATTCATATTATCATCTGTCTATGTTATAGATATTGGTTTTTCTTGAATTTTGGGAGAGATTATCCCGGTCAATTATTTCCCACTGATATTGACATCCACTTTGCTTGAATCATTCTAGCTGTCCGTTTAATTTCCCCCTTTGTTACCCTTAACCAAAGAAATAAGGTATCCAATTGGATATTTATTGCATGTCTAATAGGAACTATCCCAGCATAGCTTACCATATTGGAGTCTTGGATAATTAGCATTCTGAATGATGTCATTCAGACTACCATTGCAAATTTATTCTATTAGCAGTATATTTAAAAATTTGGTAATCCATTGATCTTAAACTTCATAATATGTTTCCCATATAATCTGATTTGTCTGTTAGGTTTTCTTTAAGGATAATGATCTGTTAACAATGCATCTGTTACCAAAACAACTATTCAGCCCGAGATGAGAAAATGTTCTCCATATTGTCAATAATAGTTCAAAACTTTCTTGAATTTCCTTTAGGTTGTAAAGGTGGCGGATTTTGGTGTTGCTCGGTTCCAAACACAAGGGGGAGTAATGACTGCAGAGACGGGAACCTATAGATGGATGGCACCTGAGGTCTGATTCTGCTGAATTTAAATTCTATTTTTTCAGTTTTCAAATCTATTAGATGTAAGATTTTCTGTATTATATTGTTGTTATGGAAGTTCCAATTTTCAATCTCTTGACTTTCTGGTTTTGCATTTATACATTGTACTGTTAGTGCTTCAATAGGAAGCGAAAGCCTACACTTTTTTGTCTTATTGTTTTCCTAAATTTCAGCAACTTATTGTTTTCATACACTAAAAACAACTTATTGTTTTCATACATTTTGCAAGGTTATCAATCATCAACCATATGATCAGAAAGCAGATGTGTTCAGTTTCGCCATTGTTCTTTGGGAGCTGGTGACAGCCAAAGTATGCGTTGCAAAGCACTCTCCTCTCTTTCTATGTGTGTGCATGGGCACCCACATGTTTGTGTGAGGATATAGAGTACATTTACCAGTAAATGATTTTGGTGTTGCAGGTTCCATATGATACAATGACTCCATTACAAGCTGCCTTGGGAGTTAGACAGGTTTATGGTTTAATCTGAATATATATTTTTTATGTATGCGAGGGCACATACACATGTTTTGACATGGTTGAACTTTAGCATTTTCTCGGTGACAACTAGTTGAACTTGAGAACTTTAAGATGGATAGATGTCACAGAAACATTTACATGGGTATCCTTTCCTCTATTTACCTCTTTTCCCTCTCTTTCTAATTTTTTGAAATGATATACTTGATGCACATCAAGATTGTTTGCCAAGTGCTTTTAAATTTTCATCGTCTTCATTTCCTCCAACCAATAAATACAAATAGGGTGACCCACCATACACCTTCACAAGACCTTGGCGTTCTACCTCCCGAACACATCATGCACTCTTCTGTCCAGAAAAAAGAGCAATCATGGACAGGAACCAACTGAGAATCCCCTCCCTATTTAACTTCAACTCCAGACTTGTACCATTCGGGAATGTAGTAAGATGTGTTATGTTAGTCCTCCCTTTTATTCTACACATATGCATCAATTGGGAGATTAGGAGTGCCTGATCTTCTCTTTTGAACCATGTTCCATGTCCCATGTCTCGTGTGTTGGTGTTCCTCTTATTCAAAACTGAAACAGATACTGTGATAACGATATAGGAAAGGGCTTTGCAGAATATCAGGTTTCTGTTGATATCTGTTTATTTGTTGCTTATGTGCATTGGGCATACATCAATGGCTTTGAAAGTCTTGTCAAAGGTGTAGAGATGAGCTGTGGACTCTGTAAACTATATTATATGTTTTTCTGCCTAATACTATGTTTTCCATTTTGTTTCTCAGGGACTGAGACCAGAACTTCCTACTAACGCACACCCCAAACTGTTAGAATTAATGCAGAGATGTTGGGATGCGGTTCCTTCCAACCGGCCAGCCTTCTCTGACATAGCAGTAGAACTTGAGTCCCTTGCCCAAGAAGTCCAGGTAGGACTCTTCATCTACTCTTCAGGTATCATTTTTCTACAAGCTTCCTGAACTTAAAAGCTGATTTGTTTCATGAAGTCTCAGGATAATTCAGAAGCTGCAAATGGCACATGAGACTCTTGACTCTTAAAGATGTGTGCATCTCAGGAATTTTCTGAATTTCCAACTCTTTTTGCGACATTCCAACCGGCTCAATTTAGGCATCTTGGAATTGGATTAGGACTTGTTTTTTTGGCGGGTTTTTCAGATGAATATAGAGGATAGTATTGTACAAGTGAAGAAAAGAGAAGGTAAAGTGTTTGAATATCGTTCTGGTCTGTTGTAAACTCGTACACTTTTGTTGAGACGTGTTGTAAAATATTATGTCCTTTTAACTCGGAAATGTATACTTTTCCACTAGATATCATATAAGAAAGTGACATTATGGTTAGATGGAACGTTTGGTTTTAATGTAATCCCAACACTAGGTTCAGTTGTGTTGAATAGTTGTAAATTTCCCTCTGTATATTTCATCTATTTAGTAATTTTGGTCTTTTCCATTTACCGAGTAATTTTGGTATATTTTTCTTTTTGGTTATTTGAGCGTTTTTTTTTTTAAGAGTAATTTGGGTGGTTGAAGTGAAAGCAAGAGCATTATATTGAATTATTGGATGGCTGAGGAAGCACAAGGGTTGATGCAGTTATTCTATGTATTAGGTTTTGATGTTAAGAAATGTTTTTGGGTTATGGCTTCATTTGTATCTGTTACCCATCGAACTTGAGTTTTCTTACTTCTTTTCGTTATTGCTTCGGGGTCTTTAATATGGTTATTACTGTTTTTACTCAGAAAATATGCCTCATGCTTAACTTTAATTTTATGGGGAGAGTTCATAAAAGAAGTATAACCTTCCATGATTCTCAGTAGCCTTAATTCAATGACTGGAACCCCTTTCAAAAAAAAAAAAAAAATTCAATGACTGGAAGCATGAGGTCCTCGCGAGTCACGAGTCACTAGTCACCAGTTTAATGACTTTCAGAATCACTAATGAGAAAGCTAGTGCCTCCAAGAGCAATCACTGGCCATGAACCAAATGACACCTGCACCCTATCCGCAACGAGTACTATGTCTCCACTTTTGAAACATGTCGCATCTGATTACAATTACTCTTGGAAACAGGTCAAGATGTAAAGAAAATGAGTAGACTCCGAGTCACAACACATCAGACTTTACTCTTCATTGAATTAAAGGGATCTCTTTGATGCATCAATACATTAAAATATTGTACGTTAATGCATCAATACACTAAATTCCTAAAGTTCAAACTAATTAACGTTATTGTCTATGGAATTGCCGTTGAAGGAAATATATCCTAGTCTAGATTGATTTTTTCTTCTCAGTTGCGCGTTGCAACTGATTATTATTACCTTCTTGAAATATATAATCAGTCGATGCATTTTAATCAATTTCGTCTATGAAATATATTTGTTCTGTTAATGAATAATACCAAGTACTAAGTAACAGATCGAGAATATCGATGAATCCATAGAATTGTCTTTTACATTTCCAGGAATCTCACAACTGGAAAGAAATTAACAGCTGAACTGATCATCGCAGATGCGGTGTTCCTACCTTGTACATTATATATGAGAGATCAATGTAATGCCAGAATGGTGTCATCGATATATCAAATCCCAGTGCGGTGACGTGACCGCCAATTGTCTTGTAGTTTTTGCAGGTTTCCGTTTTGGAAAAGTTAATTAGTTGGTGATCGACATGAGGCACTATATATGAGACACACTGCATATGCCAGTTGTATGGAGTGCAAATTTGTAATCATCTGCCTTGGATATATGAGGTGCCAAAGATGCAGTCACACAGAGACCTATATGACAGTAATAATTCATTCTTGAAAATTACTCGAGCTTGCCATCATAACCATTTTTTTTTTCTTTTTCATCTTACAAATTTTCAAGAAACTATGAGAAACCTGAAACAAGAAGCCAACCAAATTTCTTCAAATTGACAGATAAGATGGCCTTCCGTTTCTGGCAACATAATTAAGTTACTTTTCGTAGTTAATTTCTTGAGTGTCATTAAGATGGATTATTGGTATTTGGTAATAGTAAATCATAACCATTTTTGTTTTTTCAACTAGACTTCTCCTTTTTCGATTCTTCTATCAAGTTTCCTTGGTGACACTCAAAAGAAACATTACAGTTAATGATCACTTATCGATCCTGGGATGACTCCTTGCAGTCTTACACGATAATGTAGTTGATCCCATCATGAGAAACTCTCTTCCATTTAGAGACTAATAACCAATGACATTCTGAATAAACTCAGCCTGCCACGTAGGTACAATGTTCAAACTTCCGTACACACAGATCTCCTAAAGAAGATGGGGAAGCTTAATTTACCTCCCAAGCTTAATTTAGTATTCTCCTCTACTGACGGTTCTTGATCTTTAGGCTTCAAGAATCTTCCTGAGCCTTCAAGGAAGGATATTGACATTCTCTTGATTGATCTTGATTCCGAGATTATCTCCTTCAAATTCATTGATTCGAAGAAACGTACAAGAATTAATGCTACCTACTACCTTATTCAGTTGAATGTGATTATATGTATGTTAATTGCCTCGTTAACAATCCAATTGGTACTATTTCAATCTTATCAATAATTGTAAGGAGCTAATCAACCGATAACTGACTAAGGTTACATAATCGAATGATAGTAGACACATCCACATCACACATTCCTCCTCCTACTACTAGTTACGAGGCCATCATCCTTGATGACTGGTGTGAGCTATGAAGGTCCAACTCCTAACCAACTACTCCATCCTAGGTTTCGGGCTACATAATGAGCAGCTGAATGAGCTGCCCCATTCGCCTGTTCTTTTTTTTTTTTTCAACCGAGTCTTGCGATATCCCGAAGCTTTTAACCAAGCACTAATCTGTAGTCAGAAGGTCTTGTCAGAACACTTCCTCCCCCGTAGCCACAAACAATAGCGTCGTGGATTGAATGAGAGTTTGGACGTTCCCAACCTTAATGCTCAACCACTAGGCCACATGTTGTGGTTGCCCTGTTCACCTCTCTTGAAATATATGTAATACCTGGACTATGAAACCTGGCCATTAATCGTTTAATCTCCTAGACCACCACCCCATCAGGAGAAAAACACTCTTCTTCCCCAGATAACAATTTTGTCGCTTCCACGCAATCACTCTCAATACATACACCTCCCGAACCTTGCTCCAAAACAAAACCCAAGCCAAGTTTTACATTTTCATCACAATTGAGACCTAAACTTTTGATTTCATCTTTCAGTGGTATCTGCCATCACATTAATCGTTAAAAAAAGGGGAATGTCATCTTAAATGGTACTTCAACTTTTCACCCACATTCCATCTTTCTTTCATTCCTTTGTCCAATTAACTCTTTCTCAACCTCATTTAAATTTAGTAAACGCGCCCATCAAATGAATCATTTCGAGATATTATCTACGACAAGTTGAGAACAATCATTTGCTCTATTTTCAAATAAGTCTCGCTATTTATTTATTAATAGATTAGTCTTCTTGTTTTGGTGAAAAGATCAATGGATTAGTTTGTTGCTTAACCACTCGATCCGGGTTTCGAATTTCTTTGTTTGTGTTGTCCGGGAATCACTGCTGTGCACATCGTGCTTTATTACTTATCAATTAGTACTCCACCAATTCTGGTTGTTTTTTGTTTAATTTCAACCACTGACTTTAGCATTATCACCAAAATTCAAGCTAAGAAAAACAAAAATTGAATTTGACGCTCCATATATGCATGTTCGGTGGAAAGAATATTGGACACTTGGAACAAATAGTCGCCTGCCGACAATTTTTACTCAAATTGTTCAGAAATATTTTGGACAAATTCTTAATTAAAAATGATGCATGACAGAAAGTACGTAGTACGTTTACTCAGATCAATTAGTTGCATGAACACTCAATTATAGTGTCCCCCTTCTTTTCGGGGGTAAATATTTAAAAATTTCCCCTCAAAAGAATAATAGTTGTTAACTTTTCCCTTTAATCTAATTCATTCAAAAGTAAACTTTAGTTTATGAATAGAACTAATGTGCAGCTCTTTCATATCTATCCTCTTAGGAGAACAGGCCCGGACTTGAGATTTTGAGGTTTGAGGCAAAAAATAAAAATAGGCCTACATTTTTTATTAAAAAAAAAATTTACAAAAAAAAAAAATTGAAAAGAAAAATAAATACATTATTGAAAGGGGAATTCGAACCTAGATTTAGGGTAACATAAAAGAAAGGAATGCAACTTGCCAACTAAACCAATCTTATTGTTACCAAACAATAACATACATTTTATTTACTTAATAATTTTTTCAAATACCCAAAAAAAAAAAAATTAGGCCCGACGAGACACTGGGCCTGAGATGGCCTACTCACGAGCCTCATATCAGGTCCGGCTCTGGGAGAACTATAGACTTTGCCCCAACAAAAAAATGTTTTTTCAAATTTGTAGTTTTGGCTTCATATATGGGTACATGATCGATCAATCTTACCCAGTTACCCATATGGAAACAAAGAAGGAAACAGTATTAGAATTCTCAACATGAGCTTGATTAGTTTAAGGTCAAGAAGTGTATTTTTAACGATTCGCAATAGAGGATTTTTTTTTTTTTTGGAAATACAATAGAGGATTAGGTACGAGCAAAACACACAATCCCATCAACCATCGGATCAAAGCTTATACTCCTCCCATGATTCCATGAATAGAGGACCGGGCGACCGGCCGTCGGAAAAGCTTTGCCGACCAAACCCATATATCTGCCTTCTCAGTTACGGGAACAAAACTATGCTGCTCCCTGATTTGTGTCTTGTCAATTATTGGAACAAATCTGTAACTAGAAGGATCTATATTTCATCAAAATAACCACCACAGGTGGTCGAGTTGGTAAGAGCCTCCAAGTGTGGAACCCCCACACCGGGTTCGAATCCCGCCGACACTTATTGGAGTTTATATTCTTGGTGGCCAGGGGGAGGAAGCGTTCTGACAAGATCCCCCGAGCACGGATTAGTCTCTGGGCCTAAGAAGCCTTTGAGGACACCGTGTGATTGACAAATCAAAAAAAATATATTTCATCAAAATGGAATATAACTTCGTAATAGTCAATCTAGATCCACTCTGCAAGTCCACATCAATACCAGCTGGCTACCAGAAATATGAAACTGTTACGAATCTTAAACTACGATCCTATCCCTATTAGTGAAACAACAAAACATGTCTTTCTTTTGGTTTGCCATATTCCACAACAATAATTAATCATTATGGAGATTGCCAAAAAATACATGCATGAGAATTGAACTGAATCTAGCAGAAATGTTGGTGCAGATACAGTTTTGCTTAGAAGATGGAAAATTTTGGTCTTTCCGTGTTTTCTTATGAAACAAGTAACATAACCAACATTCCAGCCATATTCAGCTCTTATATATTTAACATGAGAAAAAAAAAATAAAGAACATATTTTTTCTTTAATCGGGGAAACAAAATCATAGGGAAAGTCTCCTTTTACGGATGGATTCACATGATGATCTGATCACTGCATTGTTAATTAGCCGACATATAATTACCACAATTTTAATTAATATATGGAATTGAATTCAGAAGCTACCTACTCCTCAAATTAAGTTAATTAAACCTACTGATTAAACTAAAAGCTTATATGGTTTGGTAATTAATAATAACAAGATGCAGAATACGACATTTCAGAAGAGGTTGTTAGAATAGAAGAACTGATTCCTTTTCCATGGAGGACACGAGGTCAAAGCTAGGTTCCGACTGGCCAATGTTTTCTTATAGTTTTAATATTGGATAAATGTCCCACATAATGTTTCACACAAAATAAAAATGTCCACATGATGTCCTATAAATAGTAGTTTTAATTTATAGTGAATAATATAAATTCTATATGATACAACCCAAAATTTATATAGGCATATGTGGTACGTAAATTTGGGGGCATGAAGGCTATGCACAGCACATGAACACCACAGGTACTATATATATTGGATCATGTGTACTATCAGTCGATTATTTACCTTAGTTCTAGTTTATGGTGAACGCTATAATTAAACACTATATATCGTCGGATTGTGAATCAAGATGTTACCCAAAATTTATATAGGCATATGTGGTACGTGAGTTTGGGGCTGTGAAGCACTGAAGGCTAGCTATGCACAGCAAATGAACACCGCATGTATGCATGTAGGTTTTATTGTTACCAAAATTCATGTCTACGCATGTGGCACTAGCTAGTGATTCGATCGATGAGTGATTGCCATGCATGCATGGTTTTTCGCATTTCTCAATTCCTATATAATCATCCGAATTTTATACCTCCCCATATGTACATATTCTGCAAGAAATCAAGTAACGGATATATAAATCTGTTGCTTTTGGTTTATAGCGGTCTTGCCCCAAGGTACCATAATAGGCTTGTACCATAAAAAATGAGAAAGACAACCAATACTGCAATTGTGTTTAGGTTTGAGGAGGGTGCACAAAAGCTGAAAGTCTGAAGCGGTGGCAGCAGAACCGAAAACTGGATCAAGCGTGCCAAATATTTAGATTGGAATCATGGTGTGCCCTAATAGGTGAAATTTTAGTACACAAGAAATAATGTATATTTATGCTCCTATATTTCGAAACCACTTCGCCGATAGGGAAAGGACAGGAAGAATGATGTACTGGTGGGGAGGGGTAGAGCATGAGATCAGAACTTTTTTATTTTATTTTGATTGCAAGATAATTGTTAGAATTAATTGAATGATAAAAATCAAAAAATTCTTCACGTTTAATTAAATTTTATATTTTTTTTCTTCATACAAACATATCGAAAAATTTTATATACACCCCATTCATTTTCTTAAATACACATCCATAAACTTTTTTTTTGGCACTTTTTTTCTACAAATTCCTCTTTACCCTTTTTTCTGTTCATTCTATTTCTCTCTTCCCAACTGATACCCGGCCTCTCCCTTCGTCCTTGCATTTTTCATTGATTCTAGTGTAATATATTAATTTTATACACTGGTATACACATTTTTACATATTTTTGAAATATTCTAGTAGCTAACTTCGAAGTTATAGTCTTTTTAGCAATGCTAGTTATTTTTTAGTCAAATTTTAATCAAAGTAGCTAAAAAGTCATTTTGGCTAGCCACTTTAGAAATACGTCTGCATCAGTGCTCTCTATTATAGCTAGTTTTGAATTTATATTATTTTTTAAAGGAAGGTTAAATAGTTTAAATGTATTCAAAATTTACATAAAATAACTCAAAAGGAATGTTATAAATTATAGAGAGCCTCATCTCGCTCTCTATATTTAGGAGCGAGATAGCTAAAAGTTATAATGGAGAGTCACTTAGGAGTCTGGTGTAGCTCTTAAAATAAATAAAAAGCTAAACATGCTCTCCAAAATAGCTAAGGAGCCAAAATAGAAAGTCTGCTAAAGATGCTCTTATAAGAGCATTTTTAACAAACTCTATATTTAGCTCCTTAGCTATTTTTGTTGGAGAAAAAGATGAATTGGAAGTTATTGGGTACACAGATGCAGATTGGGCTGGTGATAAAACTGACAGACGTTCTACATCTGGGTACTTCACTTTTGTTGGAGGGAACCTTGTCACCTGGCGTAGCAAAAAGCAGAAAGTTGTTGCCAGATCAAGTGCAGAAGCTGAGTTCCGAGGTATGGCACACGGAGTCTGTGAAATGTTGTGGATTCGTAATGTCTTGAAAGACCTGGGTTACAAGCTTAAAAAGCCTATGGATTTGCATTGTGATAATACAGCTGCCATTGAGATTGCACATAATCCAGTTCAGCATGATAGAACAAAGCATGTGGAGGTTGACCGTCATTTTATTAAAGAAAATCTTGACAGAAAGGTTATTCGTTTTCCATTTGTAAACTCAGAGGAGCAATTAGCTGATGTTCTTACTAAAGGAGTGTCCAGGAAGGTATTTGACAGCTCAGTTGACAAGTTGGGCATGATAGACATCTATGCACCAACTTGAGGGGGAGTGTAGAATCGCTGTAAATCTGTATGTAATTAGGATTTTATTTAATTAGGATATCCTGTAATTATGGAAAGATTGTTTCCTATTAGAGTTAGACTACTCCTTTGTACTTATATATATACCCTCATTGTGGGATGAATAGAATTATCGAATTAACCCTGAATTGAAGTATTCTTTTCTAACATGGTATCAGAGCGGGTCCTTCTCCAATTGCGTCTCCACGTAGGCACGTATCATGAGCCCAAATTGGGGTTCCTTGTATTGCCATTGAAATTACCAAGTGTCCAATGTGGGCCTTGGATTGTATTGACCAAGTCTCCGATATGAGACTTGTGTCCCAATTTCCAATATGGGAATTGGATGAATGAATTTCACGTGCAGACCTAGAGCTAGGTTGCACGTGAGGGGGCGTGTTGGAGAGGAAAGATCCCACATTGGAAAAGTGACAAATAAAATATAACTTATAAGTGGGTGACTCTTACCCAATTGTACCGAGGCCTTTTGTGATTAAAACCCAACACCTAATGGGTGGTTAAGTTGGGACAGTATCGGTACAATGGTGGGCCACGGGCCACGCTTGTCGCTGTTTAACAATTTTAGAGAACATGTTTAGTTTTTGATTAATTTTAGCAGTTGCACCAGACTTTTAAATGACTCTCTATTTTAACTTTTATTTATCTCGCTCTCTATATTTATGAGCTAGATGAGGCTCTATTATTTGAGGGGGGGAGGCTCTATCATTTTTGTTAACTCAAAACATTCATGTTAAGTCATTATATGTAATTTATAAAAAATTTAAACTATTTTTTCTTCATTCAATAATAAATTCAAATATAGCTAAAATAAAGAGAATGCAGACGTATTTCTAAAGTGGCTAGTCAAAATGACTTTTTAGCTACTTTGGTTAAAATTTAACTAAAAAAGGGCTAGTACTGCTAAAGATGCCCTAACATCTCTACTCTCTCTTCATCAAACATCAATCATAAACCAATTAAGATAGCCATTAGCCGAACAAATGCATAATGAATGGAAAATGAATTATTTATATGTGAACACAAAGCTCAAAATTTTAAATTAATTTACCTTCTAGCAATCTTCAATAATTTGATAGATAACCTTAGATCGAAGAATCCTGATTGGAAAAGATGGAGGTTCGGAGCTCCAATTACCCTCTTCTTCTCAAATTAACTCAAAACATATCTTGATCGAAAAGAAGAAAAGTAGAAGAATCTAAATATTTTAGGGACCACCAAATTTGACAAAAGGCCAATAGGGTATTGCTCTCATGCTCTGGTTCTATATATGACCTTTTTCTTTTTCTTCTCTCTGTTTTTTTTTTTCCTTCCTTTAAACATAATGATGATGATATTAACTACTTTCTTTAGCAGCAAAAGCCAGAAAGCTGGTTTCCCAATAGACTGATCGATGCACAATACGTCTCTCTCTCTCTCTCTCTCTTTCTGAAGTTTTTCATCGATGTAAAGCTGGCCTCCTAATTACAAGTCTTTGTTGTGAGTTGTGACAGTGCACAGTATATATTCTTACTTTAGCCAAGTAGATGGAAAAAATGACAACATCTTCAATTATATACAGAATCTTGAAAAACAAACGAGACAACGATGAGAATCCAATTCTGATCCATGAAAACGAGAAAGACCTATCCATTTATGTTCCTATATAAGGAAATTCCCAAATTAATTAAGCATATATAGCAAAGTATAAATGGACGTGTAGTGGTCACATAGATAAAGTTGGAGCATTACTTTGAGAACGAATTAACTTCAACACCTCACCATGGCAAGCATTATCTTGATAGAGGAATAGTTACATTAATTCTATAAACTTGGGGGGATGGTAAGATTTCATAAGGGTCGAGCCATAGCTGTAATATTAATAGCAAACTACACATAAACCTTTGACAAAAGATGATTCACAAATACATCCCTACAAGTTGATTTAGAATTTATAAGGACTGTTGTCATGTGTCAATAAAACATTTACAATTCTAACCTTCATGCATGAATAACTAAATATTAATTATTTTCTTTAATTCAAACTTTTTTTTGTTCAAATCTTGCTACTGCACTCACTGCACTCATACTCGTCCAGTTCTGCTACTACACTTGTACTCGTGTTCTACTACTGCACTCGCTGCACACTCATACTCGTTCAGTTCTGCTACTACACTTGTACTCGTGTTTAGCTACTGCACTGGTCCAATCCTACTACTGCACTCGCTGCACACTCATACTCGTTCAGTTCTGCTACTACACTTGTACTCGTGTTCTGCTACTGCACTCGTCCAATCCTGCTACTGCACTCGCTGCACACTCATACTGCACACTCATACTTGTTCAGTTCTGCTACTGCACTCGTCCAATCCTGCTACTGCACTCGCTGCACACTCATACTCGTTCAGTTCTGCTACTGCACTTGTACTTGTCCAATTCTACTACTACACTTATACTTGTTCAATTCTGCTACTGCACTCTCTAGAAATTTAGCTGCTACTGCACTCGTTGGAAATTTACTCTATAATCAAATTAATAGTGCATACCTACAACAAATTTTGTTTGCTATATGAGTCAAATTTTCTCCAGAACAAGCCAACTACTCCATGCACACACATATCATGCTATATCATTCATATCATCATCATAAACATATCATCTCTATTCTCTCTAACAATACCAAAATAGAAACAAATAAATCAGTCTCAATTTCAACAATCCAACACCAAAAACAGAAACAAACCAAAAATTCTGCAGATTACAAACTAAAAAAATTAGAAATTAAAAAAAAAACTTTTAGCAAATCACTATAACAATTCAACAATTGAACAGACCTATAAAACGATCAAAATTCAACGAAATTGATAACTCACCCAATAAGCTTCGACTCAGACCCCAACAATCCAATAGTCAGAAACGCTTCTCTTCGACAAAGGTCAAGAGAGAATTAGAGAGAGAGGAGATGAAAACAAGGAGAGAGAGAAAGAGAGTGTGTATTTAAGGAAGGGTGGAAATGCGATGAAGCAAAGAGGACGATGAAGCCATTTGAACAAATAAGCAAAACAAGGAAAGCCCACTAACTTCACCCGACTTATATATATACCCAGTCAAATCAATGAAACTCGTACTAAAGCTTTACCGCAAAACCCAAGTCTCAGAGAGTAGTAAGCTGAAGAAGATGACTCGCCCGAAGAATTACCGGGCAATCGACCTGGGTAGTCCATTGCTCAATGACATCGCCGATGCTTTCTCAGATCCGAAAATTTTTTGGGTTATACTTTATAGTAGCAGCGATGAACTCTGTTGATGTGCTCATATTATCCTATATTTCTATGCCTCTTTATCTTGATAGTTATGTTTAGTTCTCCTTAATTATGATTCATTTACATCTTTTAGTGTTTTTGTAGGTTTGTTTCGTAGAAAAAATAAAAGAAGCTAAAATGAGCTAAGTAGGATTGAGAGGCGATGTGCAATCCTGAGTCACCAGAAATTTCCTGTGCAGAACACCCAACTTCTCTGAATTACAGGAAAAGTACCAGATCGAATCAGACAATGAGCCTTACATCATTGGAAATCTACGGATGTCTATTTTCTGTAGAATTTTACGGATCTCGATTTTGATATTTCTAGAGCAAGTTATGATTATTTAATTGAAGATAGGTCAGAACAGAAAATCTGCTCAGGATTTTACAAACAATGATGGAGAACTCAAGTTCCGTGGCACAAGATCATCAATCCTAATGTTTAAAGGAAGTTAATTTAGATGAGGATTCAATGATGAACTTATTCCTACTTATATTAAGCTTTTCCCATACCAAATCAAGAAAGGAATCTAATCTCAAGTCTTACAAGGAAACTTGAAGCCAAAGATTATCTTCCCTATATAAGGGAGCACAAATTTCACATGAGAAGGATTCTCATAAGCACAATGTAGACGCCTAAGGAGCAGAGACGACTCATCCATCTTCCCTTTCTTTTCCCTTTCCATTCTTTTTATGTTTTTGCTATTTTTTATTTAAATATATTTTGCTAAACCTTTTCTAGGGATAGGATGATGCCTTAGCATGATTGTTTATGTACTTTGATGTTATATTGATGGATTTATAGTTTCTTTATGATGAATTCTTAGTCACTATTTGAATTTATGCTTTCTGTTTAAGTTCTTTGATTGATCACCTTAGGGCTTTGCATTTAGTAATTGGAAGACAAATTTGAAGCAGAGATGCAATATAATTTGATTAGCTTCTTGTGATTAAGTGTGGTAAGTTACATTATTACTTGAGAAAGAATAATGATTTGCTTGATTCTCTTGTTTTCCAAAGCATAATGAATCATTGCATGTTAAATTTATACCTGAGAATGATAGACTGCATAGCTGGGGTATAAGATCTTTACCCGAGAGGGAGAGTGTCATGCATTTAAGGAAAACTATGGTCTAAGTGCTGTACCTGGACTTAGATACGGGAATTGTCATCAAAAGAAACAAAAGAATCTATTAACTGCATCGAAACATAAATAGGATTGTTAGTGGTTGATTCCGAAACTATAGGTTTTATCATCTTTGCTTTTCAACTTATAAACTTTATTTTGTTTGTTTGTTTGTTTGTTTCACATTATTTCTTTATTCAAAAATCTAAAAACAACATCTTCTTTCTCTTGATTGTTCATTGTGTTTATGTGTTCTTAGTTTGGATTAAATTGATTATCAATCCTCAGTTGGAATGACCTCGTACTTGCACACTATACTAACGACGATTCGTGCGCTTGCGAGTTTTAATTAAAATTTCACAAACAAAGTTTTTTGTCTGTGTCCGAGGATGATAATGTATTTGGGATTAACTGATCCTCAATGGCATCAATGTAAATTTTTATATAAAAAAAAAAACCAAAAATTTTGGTAATTTTGCATACCAAAATTTTGGTAATTCTGGTATTTGGAGTTAACTGCTTTATTTATTTTGCACGTGAGCTCCATGTGGGTTTTCTGTTTTTCAATCTTTAGCCCTTTACTTATATGTAATTTTCTATAAAATTAACATCTACATCTATTTCAAAGTCATTTCCAATAAGGTGTTGATAAAATTCTCATATTACGATTAACTATGTCTTCTTCTCTGGTCAACAAATTGTGATGATAACTGTGATGGTTATTTAAAACACCATAAAATTATATTTCTACGAAGACATCTGATATATAGTATCTTTTCAAGCTGGATTTTCAGAATAGAATCAATAGATGGCTTGACTTTGTAGTTAAGGAGGAGGAGGGTAAAACAAAATTAATATAGAACTAATAAAACAAAAAAATGATTAATGGTGGCCGGCTGGTTTGTGGGTCTTTAGACATTATTTTGATCTTTTCTCTTACAATAATATTGTTTTAATGGAAGAGAAGATAATGTTATCATCATAGTGACAGGACATAGGTAATTTGAAATGCCCCGATTTTCCTCTTACAAATTTCAGAAGACATCATTAGGCCCCTCCACACCATTTGATTAAGAACGTGCACTTAGTGTACCCTACTATATCAGATCGTGGCCAGGTCCCACGGAATTCTTAATCAAAGACCAAACGATTTGTTTCGTAGCATTTAACAATGAAGAAGAAAAGGAAATGAGGACGATTATTCAACTAATTTGTTAAATCTCGTTTTAGGTCTAGAGAAATAGTCTATAAACAGAACTGGATTGAAGTCAACATCACCCAATTGGGGAAAATTTAATGAGTAAGGCGTGGAATTAATTTGTATTCTTATTAATTAGTTGCTTGACTCGGGAGAAAAATTATTAGGAAAATTATATAGAACGTGTAAAACCACCCTAAAGCAACTGGGAGAAAGAATTAGGAAATAACATGTGAATTAAATTTGGCAAAATAGTATGCGATATAACAATATATCACAAATATGAATAAAATTATAAGGACTCGGTTTGAGGTATATTAGTTTGGTTCTATATTAAGTTGCTACGTTAAAAACAAGCATTTTTACGGTTCGATTTAGCGTTAATCCATTAACATGATAAGACACATTAAGACAATGATATATTTGTAAGTTTGAGTTTCTCTATCAAATAGATATTTAGAAACCCTACTGCATCCCTCTAATTCATCGTACAATTTTTTTTTTTCTATTCAATTAAACTAAGCTTTAATTTATTTTCAATTTTGGTTGTCATTTGCAATATAATTGTTTCATTTAGATTTATTTGTTGCATACATATGTTACATGTTGAATAATCGCAACTAGGTGTCATAAACTCTTACTTTCTTAACAGGTCTTAATGAGTTTTAATAGTTAATACAAAATTTAACTGTACATTATCGTGTTAAATGATATATATATGAAAAACGACGCGATATTTTGACAGGTCTAATATCAATCACCCTAAAGTAAGAACATATTGACCCCAAAGTTCACAAGGAGAGTGATGAGGGAAACAACCCTAGCCGCCAATCTCGTAAAAAAAGAAAGAACTCGACATTGCTCTCTTCTAATTACACTTACCGAAACAATTAGTTGCATGATTTTGAACAATAGAATTTACTAATCCCATGAAAGCCCAAAAATCGCTAGGTAAACGAGAAACTCGGAAATTATCATGTATTAACACATGGCTAATGCTGTGCACATGAAGACTGACTTCGGTAATTTAGTAGGGGAGATGGGAACCATCTTGAATCGGTGTCCAATTTTTATGAAAATAATTCCCAGAAGTAATGCTCTCCCTGTACTTATTTGGAGATAAGAGTTATGAACAGAGCACCAACAATGTTCAGTTGTTTAACTTAACGAAAATTCTATGGCACAGCACACTATATATAGCTAAGGTAGCTGTGGACTAGCCAGCTAGCTAAGCTTGCAGAGAATAATGCATGGCATGCTTCAAGCTTCTGGACTCTCTAGTTTCTTAACTTGAGCCACGTCCATGAATCGAAGCTATGATGTGTCCAAACTCCAAACTCCAAACTCTAAACTCTTTACAGTAGAAAATAAGAAGAAGACAAACTGACTGACTCATGTCAGGGACTCAGGCCACAGTTGCTTTCTGAGCATTTCCATTATTATTTGCAGCTTTTACCGGAGACAATTTACTCGATCTGCTTTTGGTACTCAGTTTCAGTAGAAATTAATACCTCTGGGCTCTGGCTCTGGCTCTGGCTCTGGCTCTTATTGTACAACCTATTTTTAACTTCTTAGGGTAAAAACGGTTACTTTTAAATCTGTGTATAAAATTAAACCCACGTAGCTAGGTTTTGGGCTGAAGATGATTACTGCACTTAATTAAAATCATGACAGTTGTATTGAATCTGTCATAGTGGAAACAAGGAATACTTTTAATATCAGTTCAGGCATCGAAGTCCATGTACGTTATTCTTACAGTCTTAGAAAAATACATGTATTACTCCATCAGACAAGTGTCTACTTGTTTTTTTTTTTTTGGTCTGAATATATTATATAATAACCTTTCCCTCCAGACACAAATCTGATCTGTCCCATTAGCAACTTTTCAACGAATGCATGTACGTTGAAGATGAATTTCTGCATATAATATATATGCCGGTATATAAAAAGCTAAATTCCAGCCATAACTAATCCACTCCAAGATTTCTAAAGAATTGAATCTCTGAAAGCATAAGTATGCATGATATGGATCTGCATGTTGATCCTTTTGGTGACACGTTTTCCTGTTTCCAGATTTTCAATTGCATAGAGGGTCCCTTCATCTGGCCTTCATATGAATATTTACATATATGCATGATTTCAGAATAAAGGGTAGCTTTTACTTTATTTATCTTCTTCTGGGTATGATGAAAGAAAAATTCTACAGTATCTATCTATATATGATCCACACATTCACATATATAACAATAAATTTATTGTTATCATTTAAAATAATCATTTCTAAGTAATTTTAGTTTATTAGAAGTAATTAGTTCACCTATAATATTTTTATAAGTTTATGAACAAATTATTATTAATGTGTAAATTAGTTTAATTATGTGTAAATAGTATAAAATAAATGTGGTATTTTTGTCAATGTCGTAAATTTAGTTTAGTTAAATTGTAATTTTAATTCAATTAAATGTAAAATGAGTATATGATAAACATCATAATATCATAAACAACTCATGATGAAAATAGTGAAAAATTAGCCCAGTACCATGTGATCTAGTGGCATAGTCTCTATTTTATAAGTGGGAAGTTGTGAATTCAATTCACGAAAGACTAGTTGTAACATTTGACTTTGACTTGATAAAAAAAAAATGATGAAAAATTAGTAAGCATGTGATAATTGGGAGGTAGGCTGAAATAAACTAATGAAATAGAAGAAAGGAACTTCTTTTTTTTTTTTTTTTGAGAAGAGAGAAAGGAACATTTGGGAAGTGGCATTAATTTATTTTTATTATTCACGTACGTCTCCGTTGGGAATAAGGCTGAAATAAACGACATGGATACATATATATAAACTCTTTAATCGAAGATGGGAAGTGCACAACAACTGTCGAATACATAGAAATGAAAAGATTGATGATGAAACTTCCTCCTAATTAATAATAAAAACTATTAAAAACATTCACATCACACGCGGAGACTCGCTAGCTTTTCTGCTCTCACTCGTATGCATGATTGGTAAGGTTCTTTCCTTGGACAACCCCTTTCTTTATTTTGGACGTCTTTCTTCTTCTTCCTCTTCACTGTTACCTGTAATTAATGGATGTAAACAGCATAGGTTAAGATATGCTTTATTCAAAAGAAACAGTAGCAAATTACTGAACTTGACAATAGAGATTTAGCTTAATTACCAGGAGGCAAGTGAGCTCATTATCTAGTAGTGGTGAGGAGGAGGAGGTGAGGAGTAGATGTAAGCCGGTGGAGTGTGAACGGGAGGAGTAGGAGGCTTGTAAGGCTTGAGTGGTGGTGGTGGAGGAGGAGAAGGAGGTGGAGGAGACTTGTAGTGGTAAGGTGGTGACTTGGGAGGATAGTGGGGGTGCTTAGGTGGAGAGTACACTGGTGGTGTTGGGGATGGTGGTGACTTGGGAGGGTAGTGAGGGTGCTTGGGTGGTGAGTACACTGGTGGAGTTGGTGAGGGTGGCGACTTGGGAGGGTAATGGGGGTGCTTGGGTGGTGAGTAGACTGGTGGCTTAGGTGGTGACTTGGGGGGGAAGTAGGGGTGGTGAGGTGGTGAGTAGACTGGTGTTGGTGGTGGAGGAGACTTGTAGTGGTATGGCTTCTTTGGTGGTGATGGGGTTGGTGATGGTGGTGGTGAGTGGTGTGGGTGGTAGGGCTTCTTGTGTGGTGGTGGTGGTGGTGGAGACTTGTAGTGGTATGGCTTCTTTGGTGGTGGAGATGGTGGTGGTGGTGGAGGAGATGAGTAATGGTATGGCTTCTTGGGTGGTGGTGGTGAATGGTGTGGGTGGTAGGGCTTCTTGTGTGGTGGTGGTGGTGGAGGAGACTTGTAGTGGTAAGGCACCTTTGGTGGTGGTGGTGATGGAGGTGGAGGTGGTGGAGATTTGTAGTGGTACACAGGAGGCTTAGGTGGTGACTTGGGAGGGTAGTGGGGAGGGTAATGGGGGTGCTTAGGAGGGGAGTACACCGGAGGCTTAGGTGGTGACTTGGGAGGGTAGTGGGGAGGGTAATGGGGGTGCTTAGGAGGGGAGTACATCGGAGGCTTAGGTGGTGACTTGGGAGGGTAATGCGGAGGGTAATGGGGGTGCTTAGGAGGGGAGTACACCGGAGGCTTAGGTGGTGACTTGGGAGGGTAGTGGGGAGGGTAATGGGGCTGCTTAGGAGGGGAGTACACCGGAGGCTTAGGTGGTGACTTGGGAGGGTAGTGGGGAGGGTAATGGGGCTGCTTAGGAGGGGAGTACACCGGAGGCTTAGGTGGTGACTTGGGAGGGTAGTGGGGAGGGTAATGGGGCTGCTTAGGAGGGGAGTACACCGGAGGCTTAGGTGGTGACTTGGGAGGGTAGTGGGGAGGGTAATGGGGCTGCTTAGGAGGGGAGTACACCGGAGGCTTAGGCGGTGACTTGGGAGGGTAATAAGGATGCTTTGGTGGAGAGTACACCGGAGGCTTAGGCGGTGACTTGGGAGGATAGTAAGGATGATGGGGTGGTGCGTAGTGCACTGGCGGCGGTGGCGGCGGTGGCGACTTGTAGTGGTAAGGAGGAGAAGCAGGTGGTGGAGGAGAGGAGTAAGGGTAGTTTGCCGAGGTTTGCGAGGCGAAGGCGAGTATTGCCACTAGAAGACTAAAAACTAGAGAGGTCCCCATTTTCCCCATCCTGTTGGGTTAAGAAAAGGGATTTTGGTTTTCTGCTCTATATGCAACGCCTCTGCAACCTTTATATAGCTTTGGTCTTTACCCATCTAATCAAACTAGGGTAAAATAATAATCATCATGTGCCAAAATTACATGCCCAATAATCAATCCTCTTGTGTGAAAACAAGATTAGTGATAAAAATAATACAAATGGAGGGGCCAAGTATTGACTGGAATTTGTTGATTGAATGGAAGCTGCGAAACTTGAACTGTTAGAAGGATAAACCTAGCTACCTATTACGTACAAATGTACAATACAGTGCCATAGGTCAAAAAGAGTAATTCTTCCATAGCTTAGCTTGTTTACTTGTTCTTTATTTTTATTTTATGAATCATTGAGAAAGAGAACGAGCTTTGAAAATGTGTGTGGTTGGCCTAACTTTCTCTGATTCTTGCTGAGGAAAGGACCAGGCGGCTTTGCGCTCTCTCTCTGGTCTGTCACAGTCACATTTTGCATGGCATTACTTGATATTTTTTCTCTGACTATATTGGGGAGGATGAGGATAACAGATATTAAAGTGCCTATTTGACTTAATCAGACATTTTTATCACTAATTAGTCATTTCCAAATACGAACTAGCTAGCTTTCATAATTGCAATCAGTGCTAGCTAGATATTTGTCTTAACTCTTAACTTGTTGTTCCAAACAATTAATATAACATAGACTGAGATCGAAACAATTCCCTAAAAAAAAAAAAGTTTAATTAAACAAGATTGAAAATGCACTAATTAATTTTCAGATTATTTTGATCACCGCTAGAATGAGGAAATACAAGTTTCCCCAAGTCTCCAACTTCGAATCCAGGAACATGGATGGTGAGCTGTTTGGACCAGAATTTTAATAATTTCTTAAAGAATTATTAAGTCCAATTTTTAAACAGAACTAAGAATGAAGTAGCTAGGGATGGCTGTCATGGACTTATCTTCGATCCAGTCAAATTATTTCGACTGGTATGCATCTTTTGCCCATTTACGTCCCCATACACATGTAATTGTTGAATTTCATGTAAAAAAAAAACAGTATTACTAGTGATAGCGAGTTCTAACCTAAACTTAATTACGTACTTTTTCTTTGTACGGAGGACAATCATATCAATTTATTTGAAGTGGTAGGACTGTAAATATATAGCGCATTATCAAATAAAGCAGGTTATGCAGCATATATTTATACCTACTTCACGTTTTTTTATCCTTTCATGTACTTTTTGCAGTGAAAAAAAAAAGAAGAAAAAGAGATCCACCTAAAATTTACCATGCGGACAAACTTAGGATAGTACCTTTTCAAAAATTTAAATTTCAAATCAAGTAACATAATGTTACTTGTTAATATAAGGTCGATAATGTACCAATACAAGTGCTACCATATGACTATATGAGGGTGAACATAGTTGTCGAAAAATTGATATGATGGCAGATGCTTGGTTGAATTGAGGAACAATATATTAGTTATGATCTCACACACACGTGTTTGGTTGAACAAATTTTCATTCTACAGAATAGATTTTTTAAAAAAAAAAATTTATATACAAATTTCAAGATCTCTGATTATTTTTGTCATAATATAGAATATTTACTGCCAATGAAGTTTCATATTTTCGTAAGGGAAAATTTCACAAATGGTCACTCAACTATGACTCATTCGACACTTTGGTCACTGAAGTTTCAAATATATCACTTTGGTCACTCAACTATTACATTGTCAATCACTTAAGTCACTTTGTTAATTTTTTTCATTAAAAAAAATTATAAAAAATACTCTTTGGGTGATTTAAATGATTGACATTGTAATAGTTGAGTGACCAAAGTGATATATTTGAAACTTCAGTGACTAAAGTGTCGAATGAGTCATAGTTGAGTGACAATTTGTGGAATTTTTCCAATAATAATATTATTTTGGGTTCACTTGACTATTGCACCAAATAGCAGGACCGCAATTACCATGATAATGACAACCAATTCAGTTTTCAACCTTTCATCATCTTTACCTTTCAATTCTTTTCATGTTTTTAGCTACGAGCCTACAAGCACTACACAACTTTTCCTTTTCTGTGGGGTTTGTACTACTACAAGTTCATTATATTCATGGACAAAGTTAAATCGAAACTCGATCAACATGCACAACAAGTTAAAGTCGGCTACATATATAGTTATATACATGCATAATTTTCAATCATAGCTCAGTGGTCCTCCGGCACGAGCTAAGGTCAAGAAAATGTTGCTATCAATCCTTTAAGTTCTCATATAGTACGTTGTAGTGGACTAGTAGTAGCAGGTGAAGACGTACTGATCGAGCCTAGCTACATGCATTTTCTCCTTTTTAGGGCAGATCTAGATCGAGTCATAGAGAAATAAAACAATGAAAAGATTCATAAAGCCGAGTTTCGCGATTCTTCTGTAAAGGAAGAAAACACTAAGTGTGGAAAGAGAAGAAAGAAGACAGCTAAGAACATGAAAAGGAAAGTCTCAGCTCTCAACGAGCTAGGAATATATGGATAAACTCAGTGAACAGATATTGGAACGTAAAAAGTTGACGGTCAGATTTCATGGTAGCTAAGCTTAATTAGCTAGCTAGCAAGGACTAGAAGTATGGTTAAAAATTTATCCTAATTATAAAATGTGGTCAAACCCTTTAAAGTATTTGATCTGTTTTGGCTTGTATATGATTTTTAATTTTTAATTTTTAATTTTTTTTATGACATTGTATATGATTTTCTGCATCACAAAGTCCTTCCCATCTTGATAAAAGCTTGTGAAACAGATATATAAAAATTGAAGTTGATGGGAGTTAGTGAGATTACAATTAAAGAAAGCAAAGGAAAAAGTGTTGGCAATTTCTAAAAACTAAATTGGTCTTGGAATTTAAAGGAGTCGGCATGTGATTGCAGACAAATCGATCTGAATCTAGAAGAGGCTCGCTCGATCGAGCTAGTCAGAATTGAAAAGAGAGGTGGAGAGCTGAGTACCAAGCATGTGGAGCATTTTGATACGATTATATAAGAATATTAATGGAAGTGTGAATATATATGATCACGGAAATTGGTCAATAATGCAACACCATTTTTGTGCTTAAAAGTAATCCCTCAACATATATTAATACATGTGCACCGTATAAACTCATTGAGAGCTGGTCCTATAGTATTTTACTAGTCGCTAAGCCCCCCAGCAATGCCGGGTAGAGAGAGAGAATCTTGCAACATACAGGGGTAAAATCGTCCAATCATTATTCATTGAGTAGTAAAGTACAGTGACTTGAGGTTTGCCTTTATAGAGTATAATTGATTTTGTTTGCCAAACAAAAAGTTTTTTACTTGCTTGTATTCTTCTAGTAATGCTTTGTTTGCCAAGTTGCTATTAAAACATATCTTTATATGAAATTAATTATGCTAATATGTTCCTCCTTTGTCCAATTAAGGAGATGGGGAAAATCCCTACTTATCTATGAAGATATAGTTTTGCAGGTCTTTGGGGTTTTCCCTCTCGGATCTGGCTCCTCTAAAATGAGAAAGGCGTAAAGTTACGTTAATTTCATATAATCTAGATTCTCCATATAATCTAACGATCTTAACAGTTATTACATCACTTTACCACTACTTTTTGGAATTTTAGTCTAAACACAGTAACTTGAGGGAAAAAAAAAAAAAAAAAGGTTTGACGTGAACTTCATCCTGTGCGTGTCAAAATTCTTTCTCTGTGCTGCATAGAGAAAACTCAGCATTCTCTATGCTTCTATGGAAACTAGTCCATGGTTGAAGAAAATCTTTCTAAAATTATTGGTTTACAGGTCAAAATGATAATACACGATTATACTAAAATTTTATTGATAAACTCCAATGAGGTAGTTGATAATGCAAGATTATTCAATCATCTAGGAGTGGAACAAACTAAGGACTTCACTTCAGCAAATGGGGGTATCCGTTGATAAGGCTAGGGTTTCATAAATTTGTAGAGTTTAAAGTTTAACTCTTTAATTATGACGGTTATTTGAAATTTTTTTGATTGGAACTCGAAACAGATGCAGTTGCATGATTCAAAGTATCTTCTTTTCTTCAACCATGGATGAGTTTCCATGGGAGGCACATGCAAAGAGCAAATTGAGCAATGCAGCAAAGGAGAAAGAGCACGTCAAAACCCAAATTTTTTTTTTTTCTTAAGTTAAAGGCAAATTACGGTGTTTAGACTAAAATTCCAAAAATTGGTGGTAAAGTGATGTGTCAACTGTTAAGACTATTAGATAATATGGAGCATCTAGATTTTATGAAATTGTCGTAAATTTACGCATTTCTCACTTTAAAAGAGCCTGATCCTTGGCTCTTTTCTCGGAGACCTATATCAATCCCTCTCCTTTTAAATCTTTCTATTTTGTTAATTTGTACTTCATCTTGTACATATATTCTTTTCGAAAAGTCTTCCCCATTTAGGGGATCTCTTATTATTGGAGATATATGCAGAGATTATAGTTTCAACTTTCAATCGGTTCTTGATGAAAATGAATAGCCATGTATCTGGAACAAAAAAGGTATATATTGTGTAAAGGAGCTCCAATTAAACATTTTCTAAGGGCAAATCATCGGAACTCTTTAACTTTTAGATCATCATCTGCTTATTAAAGAATCAGCCGATTTTTGAATCATTATCTATAATTAATGATTGCATCATATTCAACTTTAGTTTTGGCTATCTCATTCCAGCTATTACAATTTTACTATTATTTTGCCAATATGATTGCCCCAAATGACCTAAAACAACATGCATTTCTAATTATTGAACTACATTCTAGATCAACCTCTAAATTTGCACCTATCAAATAATCAAAATCGGATCAAACCAATTGGTTTAAGCATGAGCTACCACACATGGGATGGCAAAGACCTGCAGCTCTCCAGGGGGGCAATCAATTGAATAATTTAGGGAATTTTTGTTCTTTAAAAAGTTTATGTATCGTTCATATTTATTTATCTATCCGTACGTATTGTCATATTAAAAATATCCTGGTACTATTACCTCTTAACTTTCTTTTCTCATTCTAGTTCTCTTGAAAAATAACAAAAGCGCATCAATTGCACAACTTCGTGCTGAAGGTTTGACTTGTGGAGTGAGAGAAAGCAGCACGATCCTTCAAATTTCATTTGATTCCACACATTCAAGAAAAAATTCGCTTGTATTTACATTGTGACAGCAAAATACGTGTACCAAGAAAACGATGCATAGTGTTATATAATTGGCTAATAGGAGTATATGCATGCCCAGTGCATATGCCAGTACAATACATTATTACATTACATTACATATTTATGTGATCATATATACCCTGACCAGTGGGCATCACAAAGTTGATTAGTTGTAATTTGTCTCTCATTATCAATATATTTATATTATCATCAGTCTAAAGTCTTCTATATATACAAACAACGACATCGATCGATTACCTAGTCTTTCTCTGTTTGTTATTTCATCAAGTCGTACAAGGAAAATAAATATTATCTCCAAGACACCGACACTAGAGCTAAAGACCCAGTGAGGGCCACTGCCCCAGTTATTTTATTGGTTTTGTTTGATCTGCTTCATAGTAACTGTTTCACCCCATTGAAAAGCAATATAAACATAAAAGAAATGAATAAAAAACTGTAGTATTAATAAAAAACTGTGTTGCTAGCCCACAAACATAAAAGAAATGAATAAAAAATTCTTTTTAGTTTCTATAGTTGTATATTGTTAATACATGTGCTTTGCGAGTTGTGATTGCCATTATCTTCTTCTTATTTTTTCCCCCCCAGAATTTTTGTTTTTAATATATAATTAGAGTTGTCTTGATTGATAATTGTTATGTTTTGCTAAGAAATGCATTTTTGTCCTTCTTCTTTCTTTCTTACAGAAAAATGTATGAATTGGATTTTTTTTTTCTTACTGTGAAGTTGTGAAAGTATTAATAGCAAATATTAACCTATCTCTTCTGTTGAGGTTCATTCTATTTCTTTTAAAAAAAATTCGCCTCCACATAAATATAATCATGCGTCCGCCACTACTGATAGAGGAATGAAAATTAAATTTGTTTTTTCTGGATCATAAGCCTGAAATCTCAGAAAACTTATAATATTGGCTTTAGTATGAGCCATCGAAGTCAAAGAGAGAGCCAAGTTGACCTGGACTCTTTGTACAAAGAAACAGATTAACAATTAACAAGAGGGAGGATACGTATTCATTTCAATTAATGTAAGAAAGAATTAGATGTTTATTTCGATTAGATTAGGGCTATCATATATGGATGTATGCACTGTCTGGTCTTGGGTGTTGTTTTCTTCTCAAGGATATGTCTGGGTCTGCAGGACAGTTGTTCAACATAATCAACACATTTGTTTAAGGATAATACTTGGCTAATCATAGTCAATAATAAGATGACATGTGTCTATTTAATAAGGATAATATTCATAGTTTATTGTGGGAGAATCTTCTTCACATTCTTGTCAAACATTTTTAGAGCTAATTTGAGATTGCTGTGACTTTAAAAAAAAAACTATTGCTGCTGTGTTGTGAGGATAATCAGCTGCGAGTTAAAACAGTTTCGTGTTTGGTAGATAATACTTTTAAAAGTGTTGTCAGTACACAAAACAACTTTAGAGTGTGTTTTGATCTAAAACAGCTTCTAAAAGCAACCTTTGGGTTAATTCTAAAATCTGCTGTCAGTGATCTATAATTTTCAATTAAACCTGCTTTTTATTTATTTACCAAACACAATAAAATCTAGAATTTTAGAAAAAACTAATTTTTTAAAAGCGAAGCAATCCCAAATGAGGCCTTAGGTGGTTATTGGACATGTGTCCTCTTGTTATTAGTTGTGGTTAGCCAATGTTAACCATAGCTGGTTAGCCAAGTATTATTATTTTTTTAACTGTTTTGCCAAATTATGGATAAATAACTAACGTGTTCATTTAGAGTACATCAATGTATCACTACCTCAAGTAGACTAGTTCAATTTAAAGATTGACTGACTCTATAAATATGGGCCGACTACATTTCAAAAAAAAAAAAAATATATGGACCAACTGGTTAGCCAAATATATATATATTTTTAACTGTTTTGCAAAATTATCTTTTTGTAATGTTACCGACACATAGAGATTATAGATACTTTATCCTTACAGTTATATAGAACGATAACATATGTTTTGTACTTCTTTAATTAGAAGTGTCTAATAAATCAACGTTAATGTGAATCATCCCAATTAACATCTACTAATAAGGGCTGACCACGGTTTAATTTCAGTCAGATAAAGGTTGATAAACTCGACTCTTCTCTCTGTTAATTAAAATACTCGATGTTTAATCAAGTTCTTTCTTGACGTCTTAGATTACAGAAGTGGTTGATAATGTATGAGCATAATTCTAAGATGTTAGGCATATGCTGTTGAAGATGCCACGAAAAGATTGAAAACAAGCTCGACGTGATAGTAACTCATGCATGAGAAAAAGGAAAAGGCATCCAAAGCTAAAAATTAAAAGAAAAAGAAAGGTGCTTTTGTGGCGGTTCAATGAAAAGGGGTCCGCTCGTTGCATGAAGGATTTGATCTTGCTTCCATGATGAAGGACATCTCACATTTTCAATTTTGCTACTTGCCTTCAAACAATTGGCTTCTTTTCCAAAATTGCTATTCCAAATTTGAAAAAAAAAATCGAAAATGCAACACGCCTAGATGGCTAGATACAGATGGCGACGAGGCGGGGCAATGTCGGTTTTTCCCTTCTCATCTTCATCCCCCACCACCATTAATCGTCTTCGTCCTTAGTCTTGCCTTGTTATGGTGACATTTTGAAGTTGCGATGTGTTTGATGAAGAACCATAATTTAGATTAACTGTTTTTTACATGTGCATTACTCAATTCTTTATGATTTTTGTTTTTCTTCTCTGAAAAACAACCCTTTTACACATGTAGAGTATTTATGACGAAAGTTATTAATGTATCACATGCATACTATAATGATTTGAAAAGAAAATCTCTTTTGACTTTTATTTTCCGTATTCATTAGTGAATCCCCTTTCATTTATATCCTTATCAATCAATTTTTGGACGAACTCTACACCTCTTACAACTAAAGAAAGTGATAGATCTTAGTAATTGCGTAACATGTGTTATTAATAACTCGATAAGTGATACTTGATGAAATGAGGCATCTTAAAATTAAACCGTTTGTTCAAAGCAAAACTAATCGATGATCCATACCCCAAAAATCTCGTCCTATCAAGCTGGAGGCTTCTGGAGGGCTCAGTTTTGGCTGAAAATCATTGATGTCGAAGATCACCAAATCGAAGACAGACCGAAGATCAAGAACGTTAGCCTATTAGTGAGTTAATGTGTCCTTTTTTTTTGAAGGAAGTGAGTTAATCCGTTAATGTGTATAAGGTAAATGTTGTAGTAGTCCTACAGGTAAAGGTGGTAAAGTTACTGTTTCTTTCCCCCAATTGAGTGTCAACTTTGGCCATGCACCCGTCGCATTAAACACCTATGACCTACCATACACGACCGGCAGAGACTTGGGTTATAGAAGGACAAAAGATCAAAGACGACTTGGAACAAACCCGGGCCGTACATTTATCAACTATCAAATTCTGAAATTATTTCATGCAAACCACATAGAGGTACAAGTTACATAGATGTAAAACGGTACTACATTTAACTCTTTGTAACTACCTCTTTTATTTTAGGTCCTTTTTAACCACACCACTGTTTCCAGATATCCTTATTGCACTAAACCACCTTTCCCTCCCTTCCTTCTCTTCCGGTTCCAAAAGAATGAAGAAAATGGAACAATAGAACCAAATACTACCCACCAGCACACATGGTATGTATGCTAGGTTTTTTCTGTGACCAAAACCTAGCGATTTTCACCACAGGCTCTACCTCGTAGAGTTCATAATATCATTGTTAATGAGATGAAGGGATGTATATCACAAATGCCATATGCTTTTCCAAATTGATAATTCACAACCAATTCATCAATCAGCTCCAACAAATGCAAATGGGTACACCCGTATCAAAAGAAAACAAAGGAAAGAAAGAAGCAAATTGCAATGGGATGGGGGATGGGGGAGGGTCTAGAGGTATAGGATTATGGGTCACACATCATATCCATAAATGAAGAGGTTGGGTTTCTGTTTTTAATACTTAGAATAATAGAGACGGAGACGTTCAAGCCCATGTGACAATGTGATAGTTACTGCTTACTAGCATTGACTGGTCAGTCGAGTTTTAAAGGCTACTTCCTAGAATTGGGAGATTAGTCCCAACTTCAAAGGAATAATAACTATCAACATAGTGTTGGCACCACTAGCTTGCTCCAAAAGGAGAGACTAGGATTAAATTTCTAACGCGCATTGTCTTTCCACAACTGACTCCACAGAGGATAAAAGTACAATTCTGTTCCAAAATGACACTGATCTACTGAACTGGAACTTACAGACCAGATAAAAGTACAAGCCTGTTCCAAATTGACAATGTAAGTTACAGTAAGCTCTATTCCTAAGAAAATGAAAGTTACAGTAGAAGACAACTTGAATAATGTAAGTGCTTAGATATGATTTCTTCTTTTGGGGTAATCATACAAACCCACAAGGGTGAGATCCCAACAAGATCTTAATTCCAGAGAAGCCAAGTACAATTCTGAGTCAATGACATAATCTAAACTTTTAGCTAGACTTGGCAACTTCTTGGACAAGAATCCAGAACTCCATGCATGTCATTGAGTTAATCCACTGAACTATTTTCCTATTCAATCAATCTGTTTCTTCCCAACTGGGGGAGGGGGTCCCTTCTTAATAAGTTAATATGCATCTCCAACACAGAAGGCACAATCCATTGCATAATCTATATGATTGTTAGAACTCAAACGCTATAATGTTTACAAGAGAAAGAAAACCAGTAAAAATAAGAGACCTTTCCTATCTGGTATAGGTTCTTCTGTATGAAATTACTCCTGGTTTCACTGCTTAGATGCTACAATGTGCATCTCGAGTGCTTACGATTTCATGTGTGCCCAAGCTTTATTGTGTACAATGTAAAACAGCCACTCCAGAACTCCAGAAGGGACCATATGTCAAACGTATATGTCTACATGCAATCTTCATTGCTTCTATATAGATGTGTCTCATGACCTAAAGCCTATTCACCTCTTACTACGGGTTCCATGTCCAGACCTTGGACCTGGGAATCGAGAAAACTGCAGCCGCAAGTAGTTAGAATCGGATTGTGTTCATCCATTTTATAACCTGTGAATCCAACAACAATGTTAACATCTCAGCATTTCAAAAAACCCAGTAGCTTGGGATAATATAATGAGCACTACATCCAGTTAATAGTTATACAGGTTCTGGAGTGCGAGAGCCTCACTCATAATTGTAATCTAAAATCACAACTATCCATCTACAACCTTTGTTTTTTTTATATATATATTTTTTTACTTTTCATTTTATTGATGGCCTCAACATGACTCTTTTTACTTGTTGTGAATGGAAAGTTTTTAGAATAATTTTACTGAGGATAAAATTGAATACCTTACTAATGGCTAGCATTCATACTCACCTTGCAAAGCACTCATGGCAGTTGCAGCACAGGCTGGATTTACAAAATCCACAAAACAAAGGATAAGGGGATCACCACCACGCTGCATTTGGATAAATCAGAATGTTAGTATACAAAGAGAATGCTGACTCCACAAGAATAACAAAAACAAGTCTAGAAAATCCACGACCTACATACAAGTTTGGACTCTTTGCTCACAAGCCTCACTTCTTTATATCCCACAAAGGGGCGAAAGATATCTTAACACGATGTAAAGGATAAAGAATCAAGTGAGAAATTTTTTTACAGAACCATTGAGTTAAAACAATAAGATGGGGAAAAGAAAGATCCCTACAATTCTCACACAGCATGAAAACATCATAAAGGATACGAGCTACTTCCCTCCTCGTGCTGTCAGGAGGAAGTCCTTCAATGTATAAAGTGTTGGTAGCATCTGGGGGTAAAGGAGCTGTTTCACGTCCAGCTGCTAGTCTAGGCATTGCATCCACTGGGAGCTGAGCAAGACTAATATTTCGACCACTAATTAAATCCAAAGCAACAGCCCCAGGGCGACCAATCGAGAATGATCAGCCATTCCACCACTAACAGGCCCCAATCCAACTCCAACCATGGTATCTGAAGACACTTGCTTCTAAAGAAAATAGGATATATGTCTCAGTTTAAATTCATAAAGATATGCCAAAAAGGAAAGTAACATTGTTCAAGCTAAAGAAATTCACCCCATTTTGAAGATAACGGTCATATGCTGATCCAATTGATTTTGTATCCTTTACAGCCCTATGACCACCAAGATCATCATCCCGTGCTAAATAGCTACGCATCTCATGACCTGAATACAGACCGGACGTTGGGAGGTCTGCTTGATAGATTTGAAAACAAAGAGAAGTAGTACTTGGTTTAGGAGGTAAGTAACTATTGATCACATAAAGAAAGCATTTAAAACAGCAGAGAGAACAGATCTAAATCATGAAACTTATTTATATCAAAATCATTGGAAAGATGTAGTGGAAAATCCATCTAACAGAATGAAGCAAGGCCTCCAGCTCTAAAATTTAGTCCAAAGGTGGTAGAAACTAAGATATTAGCAACTAAGTGGTGACTGAACAGTAAATTTATTTTTAAGGTTAAGACTAGAGGACACAAGCTACAGCTCAAAGCATCTGGATACAGCTATATGTCCTGTGATAAGTTACAAAATTGAAAGTGAAAAATTCAACAAACATATAATAAGTATTCAAATGAATGAAAAAATGGACATGATATCCATCAAAATTTGTAGCATCTTCTCATACATTGATTTGCATTGTATTTATATGACCAAAATGCATCAATAAACTATGCAAGTACCGTCTCATGATTGTGAAGGAAAGCAGTCTACTTGATGCCAATTAGAATGCACAGAGAGAGAGAGAGAGAGAGCAGGCTTAAGTACCTTTTAATTTGATAGATCTCAGTGAATTTAAATTATCAATACCGTCAACCAGTTTTTCTCACATAAAACATATTTTAATAACACCCAGTCACTCAAACTGCCACAGAATGTTAAGTGGGAATCATTAAAAGGTTAAAAGGTCTCTCTAGATACCAACAAGTCCAATAAATGATACAACAATCAGGTAATATATATGCTCACTAGTCACTAGTCATTACTAATGGTTTTAGAAAGCTAAGAACTTGGAATCTGGTTAAATAGGAAGTTAACCTCAACATATAATAAAAGCAGAGGATTGCTAACAGAATATGTCATGATCCATGAAAATATACAAGCATGACTTTAGATCATTATTGAGATATGTAACAAAAGCTAAGAGGTTTTATATTTCAAGATGAGACAACCAACAAACAAAATGCATAAATGAACTACAAAAGACTGAGAAAGAAAGGCACATATCAATCAAAACAGAATTTGGAAATCTGAAAGAAATTAAAGAATCCCAAATCAACAATGTAAACATATATGGAAGCGGAAAAGAAAAAAGCAAAGAAGATAATAAAAGAAACATATCCTCAAGAACAGAATCTAGAAATTTATACGTAACAAATTGGAGATAAAGACAACCAGAATCATCGACAGTTGAAATGAAACTCTTATTCAGAGATAGGTACTCTTCTCATAAAATTTACACAGCAAACAGTATTCACATATTTGAACCAGAAAAGACAACATAATTTACATGTGAAACATTAAGAACAGCAAAGTAAAAAGCTCACAGATCAGCAACAGAGCCCTTATTATCTATAGGACATGTTAAATTTTCTCACGTAAGATCTTGAACTCTGAAGATATAACGAGCGTTAGATTCTATAAATCAGTTATGAAGAGATGACATATGAAAATATCTATATTGTGTGCCATCACACACATAATTGAGAAACAAAACCAAATAATATAGAATCAAGAGCAAGAACCCTAGATTTAGTATATATGTGTATAGCAATTATCAAAAGGTTTACCAAAACTTACAAATCTTGCAACAATGGTAGTCATAATGGCAACCAAGATTTTAAAACCTTGCAAAATAAAAGCCTTTAGTGCCAAAAAGATCCACATTGCTACCGAAATTTATTGTGACAGTAACTTCAATACCCTAACTAGAATGTTGAAATGACTTGCATCATCACCCCATGTACATCCTTATTTTCTCAGAAAACAATGATTTCCCTTATTGAAGTATAAATAGGATAGAGGTTTAAAAACCACTAAACTGACTGAAATTTAGTTTTATCCAAGCTAAGAACTTTGCTAGTTTAGCGCCTACATCCGAAATCCTAAATGACCTAAGAGAGAAGGATGGTGAAGATAAAAGAATAGTGGATAATGACTCCTACAGTCCAGTAAACGTCTTTTTATCGGCTTTCCAGATAATCTATAAAATGCTTCGGGTATAGTTAAGTCAGTACATCACCCACAACCCAACTCTTTACTTATTGATTACTCTGCTTTTGATAAAAAGCTCAATGCAAGTTAAGTTATAACATTCACTCCAATTATCTTTTATGTTTTCTTGTTGCAAGAGTTCATAATAAGTATATACTCTTGCAATACATAACACAAGAATGTAGCACAATAATTAAGAACCCAGATTAAGCATATTATGACCAAAACAAACAATGCAAAGCCAAGAAGGAAGCACAAATTGTATTGAATTAAGAGATTAGAATAAACACTGCAGCCAATTTACAAAAATGCAAATGGTATTGACCATCATGAATTGAGTGTAGGCTTAAACATGAGAGGTGATCAATGTAGTGAAGAGAAGAGGGTGTACCGTAGTCAGAACGAAGTCGTTTAACACCACCGGAAGGAAGCAGTTGCCGCTGACGGTTCCAGAGGCTGTCCGCCATATTTGATTTTCTGCAACTCAAAATGTGGACGAATTTGAATAAAGGAAATGGAAGAAGACAAAACCCTGAAATTTCAGAGAATCCTTGATGATGGCCACACAAAGGGGTTTTCTACGTCCAACTCCAACTCCAACTGCACCAAATAATTAACGCCACCATTGCTGCCGGAGGCCTCAGTTGTTTCATATATGAAGGATATACTTTACCCTTTTCTTGAATTTTTTTTTTTTTTTGGCCTTTTCCAATTTCCATCTAGTCTAAAATATAGAGGTGGCAAACGGGCCACTAAGCACGAGCACGGCACGCTTAAAAGCGGCCCGGCACGGCCCAAGCCCGTTAGTGGCCCGGCACGACCCGAGCACGTTAGAATAACGGGTCGGGTCGGGCTGGGCCTAAGAATATTGGCCCATTGGCCCGGCCCGGCCCGAGCACGACATATTGTGGGCCGGCCCGTTACAAACACAAAATTTCATTTTGTTTTTAAAAATATTAAAAAACTACAATGATGAGATTTGAATATGAGACATTTTTATTTAAAATCTCATGACAATTCCACCAATGCTTTCTTTTATGGGTCCTTGACCAAAAGCCCCAAAATGAGCCAAAGTTATCTCACTTACCCCAGCAAGAGATTTTTATTCTCACTTACCCAATATAAATCGAAATGACAATTTTAACCTTCAATTAATTAAAAAATTACAGCTTCAAACTCTCTCTCCTCTATCTCTATGCAGATCGATCTCTCTCTCCTCTGTGCGTCTCTCTCTCTCTCTCTCTCTCTCTCTCTCTCTCTCTCTCTCTCTCTCTCTCTCTCTCTCTCTCTCTCTCTCTCTCTCTCTCTCTCTCTCTCTCTCTCTCTCTCCCCAACCACCACCTCCGGCGTGGCATCGGTTTACTTCAACGGCGAGTTCTTGCCGAGATCAGATCGGAGTTTTGAGCCCGTACAGAAGGACTGTGTTTTTTATCCAGCCGGGGAGAAGCGTCGGCAAGGATTTGAACGAATCGGCGAGAAGCATCGGAATCGTTATCGGACTGAACGAGGTTCGGGTGAGTCTGTTTCGCCAATTTGTGGAACGACGCTTTGATTTCGGCGAATGAGCTCGTCTCTGAAACGCCTAAGAGCTCGCAGGCGTTCTCTTCGGTGAACTAGGTCTGAGTTGACTCGGCACTTTGATTTCTTATCAAAGATGAAGAGTCGAAATGAGTGAAGGTTAATTGGGTATGAAATAGAAATAGCCACCGATCAGAATTTTGTCTTTGATTTTTGAAATGGTGCATTTGCCATTGTAATGGTTTTGTTTTGGGTGTTATCTTCTTCCTCTGGACATTTATGGTTTATGTTCTATTCATGGTTTGCCTTTCTTTTGGTTTTTGTGTTGACTGCTTGTGTCTCAATGTATAACAACTTAAAAGGAGGGGCTTGCTGTGTGTTACTTCAGTAGCATTTCTGCGACTTGGCTGATTTATATTGATTCTCAATGTAGACTTGGAAAGGAAAAGGGTATAGTATCAGATTGGGCATGAATTAGTGAAGATGCTCCTAAGAAAACAAGGTAACTTTGACATGTAGAGATGCTTTCTGTTATGTGTAGTGAACTATTTCGAACTATTCCATAGCATCCTGTACTTTCAATAGATGTGTATTGCCCCCCAATAGATGTCTGATAAAAGTCTATTGGAGGGCAATACATGTCTATTCGGAGGCAATAGACGTTTAAATTGATGCAATTTCTGATTTTTTTTCTTTAATCAAAGTTTTATTTGTGTAATTTTAGGAAAATTAGTTCTCATTTCGGTAACCGAAACGTCTATTGGGGGGCAATATATGTCTATTGGGGGGCAATAGACGTTTTGAATTGATGTAATCTTCTCATTTTTTTTCTTTAATCAAAGTTTTATTTGTATAATTTTAAAAAGATTAGTTCCCATTTCGGTAATCGAGACGTCTATTGAGAGGCAATATATGCCTATTGGGGGGCAATAGACGTCTACTTGGGGGCAAAACACTGCTGATAGTCGTCTATTGGGGGGCAATACATGGCTGATAGTCATCTATTGGGGGCCAATAGACGTCTATTAGGGGGCAATAGACGTCTATTGCCCCTCTATTAGGGGGCAATAGATGTCTATTGGGGGCAAAAAAACTTTCCGGTGAGATTTTCAGCAATTTCCGGTGGGCGGCAACCAGTGACCGGAATCCGGCTACCGGTGACCGGATTCCGGCGAAAGTTGGCCGGATTCCGGCGACCGGTGACCGGATTCCGGCGGCCGGTGACGGGCTCCGGCGAAGTCTCCTATAGTTTCTCTCTCTTCCATTTTTTTTCTCTCTCTTTCTAAGTAACAAGGGGTGAGGGGTAAAATGGTATTAAAAAAAAATTTAAAAAAAAAAAAAATCTTAATGGGGTATTAGGGAAGACTCCCTTAGAGTGTATTGGGTAAGAGAGAATTAAAAAAACTTAATGGGGTAAGGGAGAAAAAAATCTCTAGAAATGGGGTAAATGGACAAAACCCCTTCTTTTATATTGTCAAAATAATGAAACGAAACATTATATCATTGTTTTGACATAAGTATTTTTTCTAAATATTAAATATATGTTTATTAATAAAGACTAATCTCATAATAATACAACTATAGAATGAAGGAAAGAATAATAGATACTAAATCTTCATTATATTAATAAAGATTAATCTCACAATAATATACTAAAAACAATATATTTTGAGTTTTTTTTTTCTTTCTTTCTTATAGTGGAATATAAAAAATTATTAGAAATCTAATCTTAAAAAGTTAAGATTAAGAAAAACGTTGTAGAACTTAATTTATTTTAATTTTCTAAATAGTTAAATAAAATCCTTTCAAAAAAATAGTTAAATAAAATTAATTTTTATTTGTTCAAATTAAGATTTTAAAATCGTGCTTTATAGTGGGTAGGCACGAGCACGGCCCGTTATTGACCCGGCATGAGCACGGCCCGTTATTGACCCGGCACGAGCACGGCCCGACACGATAATAAATGGGCCGGCCCAAGCACGGCATGAAGCACGACTAGGCCCGCTTAAAATGGGCCTGGCCGGGCCGGGCCGGCCCGTTTGCCACCTCTACTAAAATATTACCATTCTATAAGATTTTATGTCCTGCAATTTGGATGTACACTTGTATTGTAATTGTATTTTGTTTTGGGTAAAAACTTCAAATTAGGGGTCATCATGGGCCGGGCTAGGGCCGGGCCTAGTCAAAGTCAACAAAATTTAGGGCCGGGTAGGGTCGGGCCGGGGTTTAAATATGCTAACCCTTACCCGCCCTAAAAACCCGATCTATTAGGGCGACCTTCCGAATAGGGCCAAATAGGGCAGAAAATGGCCTTATTTTGTTTAATAAAAAAAAAACTTACATTATTTTTTTTTCCTCAAAATGTGGCTCAATGGTTATATAGGTAATATAAGACATTGTTTTTGGTTGATCATATTTAATATGTGTGTGTGTAGGAATTAACTTATAACATTTATTAATATTAGTTAAGGTGGTTATATTCAATTAACTATCTCTCTAAATCTCCTAATATTAATTTTGAAGTTAAAGTACTGGAACTTTATTAAGAATTTAGGAAATAGAAGTACAATCATATGAGACAAGATCAGTAATGCAGGTTGGAATAGTTCCCTGCCATAAATCTTGTCGTAGTGTTTCAAAAGCCACATTAGCAAGCTTATGTGCCACTCTATTACAAGACCTGGGTGCAAAAGTGATCAGTACACCCGGCATGGAGCCCAACTCTCTTTATCAATCACAAGACTGCTCGTAACCGAGAAATTCATGGTTGGATCTGTGATCTCTTGAACTGCCACTAAACAATCAGTTTCAACAATAGCGTTCTGTATCTGCAGATTTTTAATGAACTGTAGGCCTTCCTTGATTGCCAACAATTCCACCTGTTTTGTAGAGTTTACATGAAAAACCGGCTTTGTGAAGGCAGCGTGAAAAGCTCCACTTGAACTTCGTAAAAGTCTTCCGGTTCCACCATATGTTTCTTGTGAAATAAATGCTCCATCAACATTGAGTTTAGGAACTGCAGCAACTTGCCATCGCTTTGTATTGTTGTGAACTGGTACGTTAGGATTCATCCTAGCCTTTTGGAACTCCTCCAGCCATGTAAAGCATCCTAACAGAATGTCATTGGACGACTGCACTCTTCCTTCCCATAACTTGGTATTACGATTCTTCCACAGTCCCTAGATAATCATGAGCAGTTTCGCAAACTTATCAGCGTTAAGACTAAGAGATTGCTCTAGCATCCATTCTCGAAAGTCCAGGTTAGGCAGAAAAGTGTGTTGCAAGAGAAAAGGTTGGTTTGATAGCAACTGGCGGGCACTAGGACACTCACAAAAAATATGTGCAGTAGTTTCCACATTGTGATTGCATAAGAGACATCCCATGTCCCCTACATAACCCTTTTTGAGCAGTTGCTCCCTTGTAGGCAGTAGATTGTTGCATGCCCTCCAAACACATATGTGAACCTTTCCAGGGACGTTAGCTTTCCAGAGGCGCTTCCACAGTTCCTTAAACGGATCACCGTTTGAGGATGAAGCTAAGACATTGCCTAGCACTTGTTGACGCGCTATCCAGTAAGCGCTTTTAACCGTGAAAAATCCTCTCTTTTCAGGGCTCCAACTCAAGTGGTCTGGCATGGTGTGTTGACTCAATGGAATACATAGAACCTGCTCAGCTACATGAGGCAGGAAAGAAGCTTGTACAGAGGTCTGATTCCATGTTCTTGTTTGAGGGTTAATCAAATCTGCGACCATTTCAAAAGCAATACCTTGCGGTCTCTGAATCAAGTAACTTGGGCAATTTGGGACCCATTGATGCTTCCAAATGTTAACCTGAGTTCCGTCACCAATCCTCCAAGTAGATCCTGCTTTGAGAAGTGGTCTGCTTTCCAGGATACTTCTCCAAGAATATGATGGTGCATCCCCCAAACCAGCATCCCAAAAAGAACAGTTAGGAAAGTACCTGGCTTTGTACACCTGGGCAATTAAAGAGCTAGGTCTGGTAATCAACCTCCAGCTCTGTTTAGCTAGCATAGCCATATTGTAGGCATAGATATTCTTGAAACCAATTCCTCCTTCCTGCTTTGTTAAACACAATCTCTCCCAGCTCCTCCAATGAATTTTCTTTTGGTCATCCTTGTCTCCCCAAAAGAAAGAAGCACAAAGTTGATGGATATCATCACATAAGCTTTTAGGGAGGAGGTAACAGTTCATGGCATAAGTGGGCATAACTTGGGCAACAGCTTTGATGAGAATATCTTTGCCGGCACAACTGAGAATTTTTGCTTTCCAACTTACCAGTTTCTTCGAAACTTTCTCCTTAAGATACTGAAATCTTGCAGTTTTGGACTTACCAACCCTCAATGGCAATCCCAGGTAGCGATCATGTTCATCAACACATTTAACTTCCAACACTGAAGCAAGGGTTACCTTCAAGTGAGGTTGGACATTATTACTAAAGACAACACTGCTTTTAGTAAAATTTACCTTTTGTCCTGAAGCCCGTTCATATGTATTAAGAATGTGTTTGACAGACATACATTCCTCCATGGTAGCAGCACCAAAGAGAAGGCTGTCATCCGCAAAGAAGAGATGATGGAGAACTGGTGCTTGTGGGCTCATCTTCAGTCCCTTTATATTTCCAAATTGGACCGCCTGAGAGATTAATGCAGACAATCCCTCAGCACATAAGATAAAAAGATAGGGTGAGAGTGGGTCACCTTGTCTAATACCCCTTGTAGGAAGTACTTTGGCTGTAGCTTCACCATTAACCAAGATTGCATAACTAACAGAAGTTACACATTTCATCACTATGTCAATCCATTGGGACGCAAAACCCAACTTTGTAAGAATAGCATGTAAGTAAGGCCACTCAAGGCGATCATATGCCTTACTGATGTCAAGCTTAAGTGAGAAGAAGCTTTCCTCTTGAGTCCTGAGCTTATGCATGAAGTGCGCCACTTCAGTAGCCACCAATGTATTATCAGAAATTAGTCTACCTGGAACATAGGCACTCTGTAGTGGAGAGATAATTTCAGGCAACCATCTCTTGAGTCTGTTTGCTAAAACTTTCGAACAAATTCTGTAAATGACATTACAGAGAGCTATAGGACGAAAATGAGCTGCTTCTGTTGGGTTTTTAATTTTTGGGATCAGGCAGATATGAGTAAAATTTGATTCCTCCCATATTTCTCCTTTTTCCAAGAAATTCCTGATAGCTGTACAGACATCAAGACCAACAATATGCCAATATTTCTGATAAAAGAAAGGGGACATACCATCAGGGCCCGGGCTTTTTGATGGATGCATTTGAAAAAGTGCAGCTCTGATCTCTTCATCAGAGTAGGGAAAATTCAAATCTTCATTCATGGCTGTTGTGACTTTCATTGGGGTCGCTCTGAAAATTGTTGATATAGCTTCATCATCAACAGGCGCACTAGTGAAAATCTGTGAATAATATTCATAGATCATATGTCGAAGTGTAGTGGAATTATCCTGCCAAACACCTGCTGGAGTCATAAGACCCTTGATTGTGTTTTTATCTCTTTTGTTTGAAGCCTTTCGATGGAAATAAGCGGAATTTCGATCCCCATCTTTTAGCCATATGGCTCTGGACCGCTGCCTCCAATACTTCTCTTGAATAGCAAGTAACTGACTTTGCCGCACATGAAGCCTGCGTTGCTCTTCATACTGCTCAGATGAGTACGGCTCCTTCTTAATGGCTAAAAGTTTCTCTTGAACTTCCTTCAACTCAACCTTTTGTTTTTGTACATCAATCAAGTGCCATTGAAGAAGCTGCTGGCCTGCCGTATGAGCCTTTGCACCAATTTGGTGTAGTAGGTTACCCGTAAGAGGCATAGCCCAGTTTCTCTGAATAATCTCCGTACATTGATCCTTTCCAAACCAGCTTTCCTCAAAACGGAACCTCATGTGGCTCCGCCTTGGTGGATACCGGTCAGTTTTGGCTTCTACAAGTATGGGGTTATGATCGGACTCAGACGGAGGCAGCGTAACAACTTGACTAAAAGGGTAACGATTCCTCCATTGCAACGACTGGAAACCACGATCTAACCTCTCTTTTGTAAATTTATTCGACTAGGTGTGCCGACAGCCAATAAAACCCATCTCCATCAGGCCTGCATTCACCATAGTTTGCTGAAAAAAATTCATTGCAGCAGCAGATCGCGGAACGCCACCCGATTTATCTTCGCGACACCACACTTCATTGAAGTCCCCAGCCATAAGCCAAGGCAATGAGAAATCTTCCCAAGCTAGGGTTTCAATCAAAGACCAGGTTTGGTTACGAACATCCCTAGACGCAAAACCATAAAGACCTGTGAAACGCCATGAGACAGATTCCCCCTTCTCAGAAACGTTTACGTCAATATGATGGAAGGACGACGTGCGTTCATCAACATGGAGATCTGCACTCCAAAGTAAAGCAAGCCCCTGACAATCAGGCTGTTTAGCGATACAAATGTTTCCAGCAAAACCCAAACGAGTCGTGATCGTATCAATTAACTGCTGCTGTGCTAGGGTTTCTGACAAGAATATAAGAGAAGGTCGTTTTGCTTGAACCATGTCAATCAAAGCCCTCTGAGTTTCTTTGTTGGTGATACCTCGACAATTCCAAACCAGAACATTTCCTTGCCACATATTGGGTGGGTTGGTGGAGCACACCAACAGCTTAGAGGCGGCACACAGGACGACCGGTGCTGCTTAGGGTTTGTACTTGTCTTTCCAAATCTTTTCTTGATCGATCCGCTTAGTATGCAGAGCAATCAACTATATTGCATCTTTCAGTTTCCGATTAGAAACTTGGGAAAGAGAAAAGGGAGCCCGCACTTGCCAAGATGAGGAAACCCTACTTCATATCCTTTTGGTAATCTCCTAATATTAATTGTTATGTAACAAAGAAAATAAAACTAAAGAAAACAAAGCTTAAGAAATCAATTACAAAGAAAGAGATAAATTGCATATTATAGAAAAAAGAGAAACATAATTAAAAAATAGAAAAAATAGAAAATTATTAGGGCTTATTCGGGCGGGCCTAAAGGGCCGGATCGGGCTTGGCCCTAAAGGGCTCAAACGGGCCGAGCCGGGTTTCATTCTCATGGCCCATACCCTACCCTATTTAAAAAAGGGTCGGGCCGGGTCGGGCTTCGGCCCTACGGGCCAGGCGGGTTTAGGGCCTAAGGGCCAAATGATGACCCCTACTTCAAATGATACTTGAAGTATTGCAAAATGTACTTTGTAATAGTTCGCGTATCATTTGGAGTTTTTATATAAAAATACATGCCACGTAGGTGACTTTAATGGAAAAGTTAACGGAAGTACTATATATGGTAACGGCGCAATACTTTAGGTACCATTTGGGGTAAAAAAAAATCGTATTTACTAAAAAATAAATTTCATAATAGTTTAGGTACCATTTGGAGTTTTTACCCGTTTGTTTTTCCAATAAAATAGAGACACCACCGTCTATTCTTTGCTATCTTCTTCACTACGTGTTCAAAAATTTTATGGTTATCCAGTTGTCATGAGATGAATGCATTCTAAATGTTATGCTCTCAATTCTTGATATTGAGTCAAGTAGTGAATGACTACAAATGATGGTATTTTTTTTTTGTGGGAAAAAAAATAAAAAAAAAGAAATTATGAAGAGGAGTCCATTGTAAACAAACTTCATGGACATTAAAAAATAATAGTAGGACCAGACCAAAGAATTACCCAACTCGGTCAAATTGTCCACCGTGAAATTTGCTTCACGAAGAATGTGACTAAAGAAGATATAATAAAAAGAAACAACCATTTTTTTTAACCATCTTGATAGGAAAAATACTATTTATCTAATTAATGAGAATTTGGAAATCCCCCTCGTTTTTGTAGCCATTATGGAGAGTTTGGAAGATGCTTTCTCTAAGAGCAAGACTTTCAGCAAGGTGGATATTCCTTTTATTAACACTTCATTCACTGTCGTTAACTTTACTGTTAAAATGTCAAAATATTGTAAATTTTTTTGTAACTTTTCTGAAGTAAATGTGTCAAGATTCAATGAACATATGTGAATTTTGACCTGAGAATGACAAATTACTGAAATCCAAAATTGAGAGAATTTACTCATTTTGTTCTTTGCACTTTGATCAGTAGTTAAGAATATGTTAAAACTCACATTCATCTTTCTGAAGTAAAACTTTCAACAATATTCCTTGAAAAAACTTTCGATGAGGCCGCCATTTTCATTTCCATTTGTTAACTCCTTTAATCCTTTCAACAATATTATTCCCCAATCAAGAGGTAGAAAACTATACAATAAACTTCTTTTGAACCATAAGCTAATTACTGATAGAATATTATGAAGAGAATAGGAAAGTTAGACTTGGCATATTTGAATATCCACAATTGCAAGAACAATTACTTACCAGATATTAGAAATAACATGTTACTCAACAGATATTAATCAAACATACAATATAATTAGACATGATGCAGTCTGTAATGTTCTTATTACTCATTTTATACTTACCATCTTGTAGCAATAATTTATGAAGAGCAAATGTGATAAAAAAACAAAGCAAACAATAAAAAGTAGATGGAGAAACTAAATTAATAGATAGGTATACTATCAGCTAAATACACAACTGCCAACTCTAGATGTTGTCTAGTTAGTGCAAGGCTTAGTCAATGTCTGGAACTGAAAGAATTTGGAGGGGATGGTATCTCTAGTATCCCTTCCAGCATTAGTACCACCTTCTTCATCGAAGGGCGCAATGATGGCTCCTCCTGGATGCAGCAAAGACCAAGCTTAACCATCTCCCGTAGTTTACTCGTGTCAATCTCATCATCATCCTTCACTAGCTTATCAAGTTCATTGGCCTCCAAACAATGGTACATCCAATTCTCAAGAGTTGGTTGATCCTTAGGTATGTCCACGGTCGATCATCTGACAGCATATGATCTCCAACAATACAATCCCGAAGCTGTACACGTCTGCTTTCACTGTTATCAAAATCTTTTTGTGCCACTCAGGTGTAACATAACCCCTGGTTCCTCTGAAGCCAGTATATGTCCTGGATTGGTCAGCTTTCAACAGCTTGGCTAATCCGAAATCAGCAAGTTTTGCACATTTCTGGTCACTCATCAGTATATTTTCTGGTTTGATGTCACAATGAATGATTTGCGTCTCACACTCTTCATGTAGATATAGTATACCTTGAGCTACATTGAGGGCTGTACCGACTCTTTCCTCCCAAGTTGGCCTTCCACCATAAGATTTGAAAAAGAATTTCGCAAGTGAGCTGTTGGTCATATACTCATAAACCAGAAGCCTATTTGTTCCATCATGACAGTAGCCAAGCAATTTCACAAGATTCTTGTGATGAGTTCTCCCAATTGCATTCATCTCATTACGAAACTCTCGCTCTCCTTCACCCACCGTACCACTGTCTCTAGTTGCTTGATTGCCACTTCTCTCCCACCAATCACCCCTTTAAAAACTGTCCCAAAAGCTCCTTTTCCCACTTGATTGGTGAAGCCTTTGGTTGCCTTTTCAAGTTCACAATATGTATATGACCGCAGTGTAACACCTTCAATTAACCCTTCACTAGCTGAATTTGTAACTTTTCGGTAATCCCAAACACGATATTTATATATAACAACACCAGTAAGTGCCATAATAACAAGTGAAAGAGTTAAAGTTGCAATGTTGCTGATAAATATAACTTTGATCATTTCAACCCTTACCACAAAACTAACCGTAGGCAGCTACTTCATCCTTGCTGGACTCCTCCTCCTCAGGCCTGGCTTAAAGTGAACGTAGATGGAGCCTTCAATGCCTCAATGAAGATGGGTGGCATTGGGTTGGTGATACGTGATTCTAGTGGGCATTTTGTGGCTGGTCATGCTGCCCCTCTCACACAAATACGGTCTCCAGAGCAGGTTGAGCTTATGGCAGTCCTTCTAGCTGTACGCTTTGTCCTTGATCATGGGCTTCAACCTGTGGTCTTTGAATCAGACTCATTGCAAGTTGTCAAAGCGTGCAATTCGGTATCGTCTAATTTGTCTATCCTTGGGTATTTATACGAGGATGTTACATTGTCTCTTGCAGACCTACCTGGATCTACACTTCATCATGTGTATCGTGAAGCTAATGCAGCGGCTCACCGTTTGGATCGTCAAGCTCTTAATTCTGCTAGTCCTGAATCTTGGTTTACAACACCTCCGGGTATTATATCGGATGTGTTATTTGTTGATTGTAACCATATTTATTATAATCAAAAGTTGTTGTCTCCTCTTCAAAAAAAAAACAAAAAAAAAAACAAAATATTACCATATTCTATAAGATTTTATATCTTCATTTTGGATGTACGCTTGCACTGTATTTATTTATTTTAAATACAATAGAGACATCGTATTTATTCTTTGCTATCTTCTTCACTAGGTGACCAAAAATTTTATGGTTATCCAGTTGTGATCAGATGAATGCATTCTAAATGTTTTGCTCTCAATTCTTGATATTGACTCAAGTAGTGAATGACTACAAATGATGGTCCTTTTTTTTTTTTTTTGTGGAGAAAAAAAATTACGAAGAGGAGTTCCTGGAGACCTGAACAGTAAAAAATAATAGTAGAACCACTTCCAGGAGGAACAATTTGATTCCATAAGGAGGTAGAGATCAAAGAATTACCCAACTCAGCTAAATTGTCTGCCGTGAAATTTGCTTTGGGAAGAATGTGACTGAAGGAGTTGAGGAGACAGAATCAAAAGAAACGACCATCTTGTTATAATATGTCATGCCCCGAATTTCAAACACAAATAATAATACAATTACATCAAATACAAAGCACTGGGCGTGATGGTTCTGACACCAATACTAAATAGCTGTGAAAATTTTCCTTTAAACAAGGCCACCGACGATGTCACGAACCCACAATGTGAATACAGACTCGTTCTTTAGAGTCCCATATTACATTAAGCAAAATTTACAAATTAAATTGAAACATCAATTCAATAAGTAACTGCACACACTACACTCATTACACAGCGGAAGACTAATAAGTGTGTAGCACAATTAGCTAGGTAGTAAACCTACCATTGTAACAGCAAGGAAGTTCTACGATTTCAACCACGCTCACAGTAACCTGCAGGATAAACCCCTACACCATGGAATAGTGCACCGGGTTGCAACCACAAACCCGGTAAGCTTTTTCAAGCTTGTATGAGTAAACTAAAAAACCAGAAACAGAAAGTCATGCTTAAGTTCTCTCAACCTAACAGTCAATAAGCATATATCACAACATCAACTATCAATTTCTCAAAATTCAATAGCTTGCATCAACAAGTCCGCTTGTGACAAAATCTATATGCTCAAACGTCAAATCAACGTTCAATTTCATGATCATAGCTCAAAGCAAAACCACTTCAAGTAATGTTTGAAATCATTTTCACGCTCGAAAGCGAATCAGAAAATCACATAATCTGTGATAAATCCACTCAAATCTACTTGAGGATGCACACTATGCCAAAAAATGTTTCATACCATACCCCTCAGACGACAGAAGATGTTTTTTCTGTTGTCTGATTTTTTTCAACGTCTTCAGACAATAGTTTTAACTATTTCTGTTGTCTGAATGGTATGAAAATCAATACCAGTTCAACTTTTTCAAGTTTGTTGTAATTTAGAAAATTCAGACAACAGAATTCTATTGTTTGAGTAAATGGAGAAATTATTTCTCCTTGTCTGGACAAAATTTTTTTTTTTGCTGAATTAAAACTTAAGTGAGCTAGACCCCGAGTTTTCTAAACACTTGGTTAAAAAAACATAAGCCTTCTTTCCTTCTCCTCGAGCTAGACCCCAATTAAGCAATTGCAGCTCCCATTTTGGTTCTTCTCCCCCGATCAACAACATTCTTTCCCTTTCCCAATTATGGTTCTTCTCTCCCCGATCTAGGTTTTTTACACAGAAGAGTCTCATCGATCAACCTCTCCCCGATCTAGGTCAAGAAGACATTGTTGGTGGAGTTCTTCGATCCGATTTTACAAAGTATACTGTTGTTGCACGGTAAGTCTCAATCTTCGTGTTAGGATTTCGACCTTGATTTGTGTTGGGTTTTAGGGTTTCCTTGGGATATCGATTTCGGGTTTCCTTTGAAATTAGATTTTTGATATCAATTTAGAGATGTGGTGGTTGAAATAGACTTGGGTGTTATTCTGGTTTTATGGATTTGGGTGTTTGAAATTTGCTGAAAATTTATTAATTGTTGTTCTTGAAATCGGGTTGGGTGTTTATCTTTTGGTTCTGGGTTTATAACTTTTGACCGAATTAACTGTTTGTTCAGTAGATATATGATTGTTAATTGGGTTATGTAGGATTTCTGGTCAAGGAGAGGAGTGAAGGAGAAATGGGTTCTGCACTCAGATGAGTTTTTAGCCTCTCCAAAGTCGGAAACGTTAAAGATCTTGCAAGATTAGGTTGTGGTCAATTGTTATAAAGGTATATATGAATTAATCATAATTTGAATGGCTGGTTGTGCTTCTATTATAAGTGGAATCCCAATAAACCTGGTTTACCATTAATTATGGTACTGGACACATGCTCTAAGTGTCTGTATATATATCTCCACTAGTGGAATTAACAAATTGAATATCAAGTTTCAGAATTATGCTAAAAAAATGTCATGGTTGAAGGTCTATGGTTTTAAATTTCTGGTTGGCTCTCCCTTTCATACGCATATCCAAATAGAAATTTGATTATTTGCCTTGGTTATAATGAATTGGAGTTTCAGCTTATTTTTGGAAAGGTGTAATGTTGTTTATTTGGTTTTGATTATTCTTTTATTGTCATGTTAGATGGGTAAGAGATGATCAGTCTTCAGTAATAGTCAAATTGTATTACCTGCAAAGACTTGGTGTTTGGTAAGCAGTTTTAGGTTTAACTCTACAACTGAATTTTGGTTTGTATTTTTGAGACTTAACTATTAATATATGTATATATATTACATGATTTCGCAGGATATGGGGGCAGGAGTTCTTGCTTCATGTGGGTCTTATTTTAAGGTGATGTTTCATATATATAGTATATGTTAATATTGAAAAGGTTGATAACATGTAGTCTTATCGTTACAAAATTAGAAAACAAAGCGTGCTAATCCGAAGAAGAGAATCAGATATTCATTTGATGATGACAATGAAGACCTGGAAAACTTGCCGACGAATCTGCCATTACCAGTAAAGGACTTGTGTATGTGGGCCAAGACTGAATTGATGGATGACGCCACAATCCGCACAACATTTGGTGGGGAAATTTTCGGCCATTCTAGGAAAGCCGTCATCTTTAGAAGGGATATCTATAACATGGCTAACATGCTGGAAGTATATGGAGGAGTCATTGTTTTTTACATGAGGTACAGATCAGTTTTCAATTACCTTATTCTTATCTTCAGTAATTGACTATACTGCTTAATCTTCATAATTAATCAGAAGCCTTTTTTTGTTTTTTAGCCCTTTAATATTGCAATATTATTTGTAGCTACCTTTATGGAGTCCTGAAGAAGTCTAAGATGCTTGATATGGTTTGCTTTATCTACCCTGCACACACCGGTATAATTGGGTGTGGAAATCCCACTGAATGAGCACGGTCTATGTCAAATCGGTACATGTTAGGGAAATCGGGGCAGATATTTTTGGTTCCATATAACTCAGGGTATGTAATCAGTATTACTACAATGTTAGGCATGTTATATTGCTTGTTGATAGCTTCTATGTATAGATTTAATGGACTTAATCAAAATTTTTTTTTTACATCTTTTTCTATAGTGCTCATTGGATGTTGTCGTGGTGAACCCGGATGAAGAAGTCGTGCATTTCATGGATCCGCTAAAAGGTGACTTTGTGCTGGTGAATGGAAAACTATTGTCGACAAGTAAGTCTGCTTCCCAATTTTTTTTTTTTACCATATTGAACAGTTGATGTTGTTTCTTCATGTACTGAACTGGCTGCTTACTAATTATAATTTTTGTGATCATCATTTTCAAGCTCCATTAAAATCTTCAATGCCCAAAAGGGTAGGAAAGGAAGGAAAATAATCCAATGGAAGAATCTTGCTGTAAGTTGGTTGGAATTTTTGTAGTCTCCATTAAGTCGTACTTCCTCATATGGTATGGTATATTTCCCGATGGTTAATCTTAATTTATTATTTCAGGATATTTCGGAGCAAACTGATTCTAAGACTTGTGGTTATTTCGTCATGCTTTATATGAAAGAAATTGTGGAGGACAAGAACTTGGAGTTTGCTACCAAGGTAAGAATGATCAACTGCATAACTTGCTGCTTTTGAGGTATTTCATCATAAGTACTTCCATATAATGGACATGCTGCATTTGCTTCTCAAATTTAATGAACTTTATTATGTCCAAATCTGAAATACGCCTATAATATGAAATATGATTGCATCATAATAACTTGCTGCATTTGCTTGTTTCAGTGGGAAAGGAAATCAAATCTTGCTTACACACAGAAGGATATTGATGTGGTTCGAGCTGAATGGGCAAATCATGTTATGAAGTTCTAACTTTGGTTCTGTTTAAGGTAGATGAGTAGCACTAGGAACTGCTTTTGTGCATTTATATATAACTGATGGAAAGTGTTGATGAACCTAAATTATGCATGCAGCTGCTCTGCCTAGCTACTCTTTCTTTACCTTATAGGTTTTTGACTTAGTGCAATATTAGGTAAATGATCGAGATAAGATGGTTTTTTGGTTCTCTCGATCATTATGTAACTGTTGGCTAGGTTTAGAGTTGGAACTATGGATTGTATTTTGGATGATGTTGATGCAATGAAACGTAGGCATCATTTTGAATGCTGATTTTAGTCCAATTTTATGGTTTTGATGATTGTAAATGAATGATGTTGAAATGGTTGAAAGGCAACAGATATATGCAGGTTTCACAATTTATGTTGTATCAAGAAAATAGAAACAACAGAAACAAATGATCATCTGTTGTTTCTACCAAGTTCAAACAACATAAAAGTAGAGTTCAAAGAGCTCTCAGACAACAGAAGTAGGTGGTTGATATGTTGTTTCTACCTACTTCAAACAATAGAAAAGTGGAGTTCAAACAACACTTAGACAACAGAAGTAGGTGGTTGATATGTTGTTTCTACCAACTTCAAACAACATAAAAGTATACTTCTAATCACTCTCAAACAACAGAATTAAATGACTCCTGTATTTCTATTAACACTCAAACAACAGAACATAATTAAAACAATGGTTGAAAGTCCAAACAAACAACAAAAAAATGAGATTGAATACTACTTCAGACAACAGAAATTTGAGTAAGACTATACTCCACGTGACATTCAAACAACATAAAAAAAACTAAAACATGTAGTTGGAAATTAAATCTAACCACAAGAATCACAATTATCTGTAGTCCAAACAAATCTCAAACAACATAACTCACAGTATAAATGTTGTTGCATAAGAAATCAGTCGACATATAACTGTCATTGTGCTTTAAATCAGACGACAGAAGCATCAACTAAGCTTAATATTGGTTCAATCAAACGACAGAAACAACAAAAACTCCGTCATATTACATTAACTACATCGACGGTTATTTTTTAAATATGTTGATGAAGTGAATTTCCAACAACATTAATATGTAGTGGTATGGTGTTTCAGACGACAGATAGACCCCGATTCTTCAATATTAGGTACTTCAGACGACAATATCTTAAACTGAATCTGTCGTCTGAGTGCATTATCAACGACGGAGAATATCTGTCGTCTGAGTGGCTTAGAGATGGCAGCCACCTAGACAACAGATTTTTACTTCATCAGACGACAGATATGATCTGTCGTGTGAAGCATTTTTTGGCATAGTGGCAACTCATGCAAACGGCGATAAATCCACTCAATTCTACTTGAGGAAGCAACTCACACATTGTTTTCTTTTCCAAAGTTCAACACCATTTTCTCGAAGAAAACACGTGTCACTCCGTGACAAATCATATTAATTGAAGTCTCAACAATTCAAATATGAAGTCAAAGTCCCTCATGGACAATAAAAGAGAGACTACTCTCAAGACTCTATTTTAAAACACGTACTCGTGAGTCTCCGGTAACCCGCAGTTATCTCCACGAAGTACCCCGACAGACAGACTAGAGCTCTAACTGATCGTAACCACTCGCCCGGCCAAGTCATGGTTCCCGATAACATGCCTTTGTTACCATCTGTGACATCTGAACAGACCCATTTGGTCTTTAGACCCCGATCTCCACAGGTCAAAATATTTTAAAGAAGTCGCGCTGGGCTTAAAAATATTACACCGATTACGATCATCATCTATGACCTAATCCCAGTCACCATTTGTGACTCAATCTCGATCACCATCTGTGACAAAGATCAAAACATTAAGCGAGTCACACTGGACCCAAAATGTTCCATAAATCTACTCAAAGATTTCCCAATCTTGCTCACCATCTGTGACAAGATTAAAACATTAAGCGGGTCGCATTGAGCCCAAAATATTACACCAATCTCAATATTTTTCAAAACAATAGAAATCATCATTTCCAAAATATATTGTTTCCCGAAAAGCACATCTCAAAACAATAACGTCAACAAAATCATGCGTATTGTTTTCATCACATATCACAAGAACATATATATTTCACGTAAATATATATATACGTAGTTATTCACTCAGGAATGCCACTAATACCAACTATAGTTTTGCGCGCAGTTAACTAATTAAATAACTTTCAAAACAATAAAGGTAACTCCGTTCGTAAATGAACATTGTGAGATTACTCACATCTGAATCTTGCTGCGTTTTCTATATAGAACAAAGCAGCACAACCACAAAATATCCATCCAAGAGTACTTCATCAAGTACCTAATCACATACGATCTCAACTTAGTATATGAATCACAAGCGATTTAAGTCCGAAATCCCCGTTTTGAACTAAAATCCCCAAAAGTGGCGCCAATCGAGGCGAAACCACATCCTAGACCACCCAAAGTCTTTGAAATACTTTTACGATCGATATATCAAAACCACAAGTCGATCGAACGCTCGAATCCTCACGGATCGAATAATCGAACGGTTCAAAACCGTAAAAATCATAACATATTCATACGATCTCCAAAAATTACGTATTATATATCAAAACGCTCGTATCAATGAGTAGATGATATATAAAACCAGAAACTATCCCTTACATGGCCAGAATACCGCCAAACCGCCGCCACCGGGTCAAACTCGACAACCTGAAAATCAAGGCCATCAAACATGTTCATCATGAAGAGTTGAGCAACTTTCATACCTAGAGCTAAGTCTGGATCGGTCTGGATCGTCCTAGATCAAGCTTGCAAGATCGATCAATCTCTGCCGTCTGATCAAGCTCCAGATTCGTTGTGCACCGTTGATCTTCAAACCTTAATCTTTTACTCCACACACAAAATCGTCCTTCAAGGCGGGTATGGGGATGATCAAAAGGAGGAGGAGATTCCAAAACCGAGAAGGATCGGTCAAGGAGTCGCCGGAATCTGGAAGAACCAGTCTGATCCTGAACGGCCTGGTTTTGCGTGCTCCGATCTCCACTTTCCGGTGAACCACCGTGCAAACCACCACCACAGGGCGACGCACGAGGCTGATCTGAGTCGATCTTGGCTTGTACCGTCGCTGGAGGTGGCCGGAAGAGAGAGAACGAGTCGGGTCGGGTCGACGGGTTTCCTTCGGGTCTGAGGAGAGAGAACAGAGAGAAGCCGGGGGAGGAAAATGAGAAAAAGGAAAATTTTGGGATTTATGAAAAAATCTCGGATTTTCTTCTATTTATAGAAATTTCTCAAAGTTTCAAATGCCCATAATTTTCTCATACGAACTCCAATTTCCACATTCCACATATCCACGAACTCGTATCGACACGCTCTACAACTTTCGTGAAGAAAATTTTGGGAGAAACCCAAAGTATAAAAAGTCAAACTTCGTGCCCCCCCTAAAACTGTGAAATTTGAATAATTAGTTGTCCGAAAATAATTCCACTCTATTTCCGAACCACGTATTCGTACAAACAACCACTGAATTAATTCTGAAAAATTCTCGAAAAATAATACCGAATTTCTAGGGTATTACATAATAGTCCATCCAAAAAAAAAAAAAAAACTCGATATGTTCAATAATGAGTTTTATACTCCATAGTAGAGGAAAGACCATTTCTCCAATTATTTTTGTAGTCGTTTCAAAGAACTTGGAAGAGACCTTCTCTAAGAGCAAGACTTTTAGCAGGGAAAAAAATACAAACAGTACCCAACCTAAGGTCCATTCTAAATTTCTATACCCTAGTTTTTGAAACTATCACAATGGTACCTGGAATTCCCAACCCAACCCAACATTCATACACGCCATCCATAAAGGAGTTAATTCTTGTGCTAGGTGTCATATTTTAAGGGAAATTTTGGTCCTTCATTCACTCAGACTTTTTTTAATATTTTTTTCTTCTCTCAATTTTTTCTTCTTCTGGTGATTTCACCAGGCCTATCCAATCTCTTTTGGGTCCTTATGCTCAGCTCTCTTTGCGCTAACTGATGAGACTAATATTTGCTATGTTTTTAATGCATTTCTCTCTACATTTTACTTAGTTATTTCCTTAACATTATCATTTCTAACTTAGTTTTGTGTTTTTAGGTACTTTTGAGTCTAAAATGGAAGGCAAGGAGTTATATGCGTAGAAATGACAAGAAATGGAGAAATGAAGTTTTCCCAGTTCGACCAGGAAAAGGAATCCCATTTGAAGTAGGAATCCTAAGTCAATTAGGAGTGAGCTCGAAAAAATGATGTTCGGAAATGAGAAATGGAAGAGTCCCAGTTGACCTGCTTGCATTAGGAATCCTGATGATACTAGGATACCTGGGAAGACAAGAAGATGTTGTGGCTTCAAGATGACTCAAGATAGTTCAAGAATGTTCTAGAAGAAGCAATATGGCGTCACAATTGAAGGATGGGCTTTCAAAATGTCTAATTGAAGAAGCCTGGCCCAAAGATTGAAGCATGTGATTTGTACATGAGTCTTTAGAATCATCCATGATGTCTTGAAGGAGTCCATGTCCCATATTATTGCTTTTGTCGTGAAAAATAAAGGAAAGAAGAAAAGATTTCGGCAATGCATCAAAAAGGGAGAGTTTTGGAGAAAATCTAATTTGTGTGAATTATGGAAAAGAAAATAAAGAGAATAAATATTGATTTAGGTTTTCTGATTGCATACCAATTGAATGAAGGCCATTTTGAGGGAAGATGCACAGAGAATTCGGCAAAGAGATATTCATGAAGATTCAAGATTGTTCTCTACTTCTCAAAGAATATTTTGATTGGTTGAATGATGCAATTGAAGTAGAAAGTAATCAAGACTCTATGCTATGTCGTGCACTATATATAGGGAGGTTTGTGAAGATGTTTGACACACTACGAAATTCAGAATCAAAGGAAAGTTCTGCCATGACTTAAGGTATCAGTACCTTAAAATTGGTACTGCATCTGGGCCTTCTATTTTACATGGCTAAAATGGATGGACGTGCATATGCGGGTGCAGATGTGCGTCCGCCGCATGTAATCGCATGGAAACCTACTATAGCAGGTCAACAATGCAATTTCAAAATTTTGAAATCAAACCTTGAAACCGTTCCAAGCTGAGAAGCTGCAAATAATTTACAGGTCAATAGTGGCTTTACATAATGAATAAATGAAATCTCTTGATCTAAGGGCTTCATGTGGACTCAGGATTCAATCTTCGTTACTTGGCGGCCGAGAAGTTGGAGGCAGATGGTAGAGACCGAGGGGCTGAAAGAGCCCCAGGAGTACCTCAAGCACAGAGTAGCCCATCGGAAAAATATGAGGAAGAAATGGAAGTTATAGAACTTTCTACCAACTCAGAAAGGTTGTAGTCACTTTCTTTCCAACGGTAATAGGCATCACCTCAAACTTGCCTACAAACAAATACACGAGATATACGGCTTGTCTAGTCTGGACTACTACTATGGATGATGTCTATGCAATGTCATTGGAGTACATGCAAATTGCAGCATGGAAAAACATATTGCACATTCCCTTTTGCATTTGCACTATATATAATGAGAGTCTGAGTCTTTCCCTTGGTATGAGCCTTCAGTTTCGTCAGCCTAATCAATTGACAAGGTCTAAGGATTACGTAGTGCAATTCAAAACGGTCGTAGACCATTTGTTCAAGGCAGTAGTACTGGCGGTCTACAAAGAAATCAACATATACTACTGCCTCTCCATTGCGGCCTACTACTGATAGGAGCATTTTAATGCGACGTTTTAATTGTTATTTCCTCATATTTACTTAGTTATTTCCTTAAATAAATCCTTCTTGTTTAGGAAAGTTTCTATCTTTAGAATGTTTCTATTTTTAGGAATTTTAATAAAAGTTTCTATTTTTAGATCCCATGGAGTGAATGGAGCCGAAATAAGCTGAAAGGAGGAATTGCATGTACTCCAATGACATTACATAGACATCATCCATAGTAGTAGTCCAGGCTAGACAAGCCGTAGATCTCGTGTATTTGTTTGTAGGCAATTTTGAGGTGGTGCCTATTACCGTTGGAAAGAAAGTGACTACAACCTTTTTGCGAGCCGCTACGCAAAGAGTAAACCATAGTAGACACCAAGCTAATTCCGGTAGTGGACTTCTACGTTCTATATGTGCATCCATTAGCAGGACGTTTATTGTCTTCACGGGGGAGGATGATTAAACGCATGTAAAATAGTGTCAATGCTATAGGATTTCTGCTTTTGTATGAAATGTTATAAAAAACGGAAGAAAAGCACGAGTAATGCGTGAAGATTTCGAGTAGTTGATATGAGAATTTTAATGCGACGTTTTAATTGTTATTTCCTCATATTTACTTAGTTATTTCCTTAAATAAATCCTTCTTGTTTAGGAAAGTTTCTATCTTTAGAATGTTTCTATTTTTAGGAATTTCAATAAAAGTTTCTATTTTTAGATCCCATGGAGCGAATGGAGCTGAAATAAGCTGAAAGGAGGAAAGAGGAGCTAGAAAACGTTGGAAATGGCTAAGGCAGGGCACAAGGGCTGCAAAAATGAGCTGAAAAGAGGAAATGAAGTTTTCGTGGTCCAGCCAGGAAATCCTGTTCAGAAGAGGAAACTTTGTCAAAGCAAGACTCCTGAGTCATCTGGGAAAGCATTGTAAAAGAAATGACGAAAAATGGTGAAATGTGAGGAGTCCTGATGGCACTAGGAGACCTTAAGGCTTGAAGATAACACATGGAGGCCCAATAATCTTCTAGATTAATGTGGATTTCGGCAAAATGGTGAAAGCCCAATCAATTTGGGTTGTTGGACGTAAAAAGAGGGATTTTCGGAAAATAAAATCCCTTATTGCCGTGAAAATCAAGAGAGGATCATAGAAGATGACGTTGGAGATATTTTTGGGGTATTAAATCTTGATTTTGCCGTGAAAAATGGATGGAAATCATGGAGTTAATGTCAAAAATCAAGAGAGGATCAAGGATAATGACGCCATGGAAAGATTTAAGGGAGAAAATGTCCAAAACAAGTCCAGATTCATTCCTATTTTCACTCAAGAGTATTTTGGCCGAAAATTAAGAGAAAAATCAGATAAAATCTTGGAAAAATCAGCAATAATATATTTTGAAAGATTATGGACTTATTTTGGAGCTTTTTGATTGGTTGGATGACACAACAGAGCTGACGTGGCATTATTTGATTGGTTGAAGCTGTGTGGCATGAGCAGATAATTCCTAGGAAATTAATAGAAGATTCATGAAGATTTGGAGACTAAGTTTCCATCCTCCTATAAATAGGAGCATCAAACACCACAACAACACACCACTTCTCCTACAATTCCACACACCAAAAATTCTCTCCATTCTCTAGTCTTCAGAAGCTCTGCGTCTCAAGCAAGGAGGAGAAGAAGTCATGCAATACATCAAGATCCTAGCCGCCATCCACCCTTGTGTCGTCCCTAGAAGATTTCTTGCTTTCAAGGATCTTCAAGTTCTTCGTCTCAAGGCTTTGTCATTCATCTTTCACGGTGTTAATGTCTAAAAGTTCGGCGGTAGCTGAACCTTTGTTAACGCTAATCCGGTGGGCGGATTGGTACTTATGTTGTTCTCAAAGCTTCCGCTACCTGTCAAGTGAAATACACAGGGCGTCAGAGGGAGACCGCGCTGGGCGGTCTTCAACTCTCCGATGCCTAAGTTAGTCAATGTATTTATGTTGACAGAGTAACAGTAGATAAGTATTGAATGCGTAATTAATGAGGAGAGAGGAGAGAACCTTTTATAGGTGAGGAAGAGGTTGATCTTCTCTTTGTTTTCGATGTGGGACTGATGTGCTTCAGTCCCCAGCTCTGGGAGCTTCTGATGCTACCTTGACGCGGCGCGTGGCGGCGCGTTGGCGGTGATCTGGGGGTGATCCGCCGCCGAGGTTGTAGCCCGCCTGGCGGTGTGTTTGCATGTCATTCCTTTGGTTGGAATTAGTACCTTTGGCGGTCGAATGAGCGTGGCCCATTATAGCTAATTATGCTTGCAAATGTACATGTATGTACACACGGTGTATTTCAAACTTTCTTTTGTTTTCCTTTGTTTGATTCGTAGAGTTATGAATTCTAGTTAACATGACGTTAAGGGCACAGTTTAAAGCCCGTTTATATGTTTTGAAATAAAGTTGTGAATTCTATATGTTGATTTCTAAGTTGCTTATGTGAGATTGCTTGATTGATTTTGGATTACAGAAAACTTTTGCATGTTTATGTTATTTGGTGGCCAACTTAGGATATATGCATGTAATTGGAGCTAGATTTAGGTAAACAATTCACCTAATAGTTTTGTGAACCTATATCATAAGTAGTAAAGGCTTTGGACAAAAGTCGAAATCAATTAAGGAGGATTGCAAATAGATGAACTTTTTCATACTAGGTTGTGCACTTTGGTTGACATCCTTTCTTTGTTCTTCATGCATTGAATGTGTTCTTGAGTAGCTAGCTTTCTAGACTATGATTGCATGTTCAATAGGTTTAATTTAGGTGCTTTCACTTAGATTAAATATTCAAGGAAAGTAAAAAATGAGAAATCATTTGCGTCGAATATTTAATTGGATTGGATTAAACGTCGAATATCTAACGTTTCACATGGTCAACTTCTTTCTCATGACATAGGAAATCAACTATAGGAATTGTAATTGGATTTCATTCATATGGATGTGGTTTTGATCTTTGTTCCTTGTGTTGTGTTCCACCCTTGTATATATGTTTTAAGTTTTTATTTTTATTTTTGTTTATTTTAATTTTTTATTTTATAATTCTAAAACCCCCTTATTTGTGTTTACTTGTATATAATTCTTTTCTTTGTTTTATTTTTGTAAATAATACTTTTTACTATTTATTAATTCTTTATTTGTTTTTGCAATTATAGGTGTACCCTCAATCCCCGGCTAGAACGATCCCTACTTATTCTATATTGACAACTACATTTTGGAGGGTTAAATTGCGCGCTTACTTTTGAGCGCTATCAATTTTTGACATATAATCAAATTCGATTCAAACCCTATAATTGATCATCTAAGTCATGAGAAAGAAGTTTATCATGTTAAATATTCGACACAAATGATTTCCCATTTTTTACTTTCCTTGAATATTTAATCTAAGTGAAAGCACCTAAATTAAACCTATTGAGCATGCAATCATAGTCTAGAAAGCTAGCTACTCAAGAACACATTCAATGCATGAAGAACAAAGAAAGGATGTCAACCAAAGTGCACAACCTAGTATGAAAAAGTTCATCTATTTGCAATCCTCCTTAATTGATTTCGACTTTTGTCCAAAGCCTTTACTACTTATGATATAGGTTCACAAAACTATTAGGTGAATTGTTTACCTAAATCTAGCTCCAATTACATGCATATATCCTAAGTTGGCCACCAAAGAACATAAATATGCAAAAGTTTTCTGTAATCCAAAATCAATCAAGCAATCTCACATAAGCAACTTAGAAATCAACATATAGAATTCACAACTTTATTTCAAAACATATAAACGGGCTTTAAACTGTGCCCTTAACGTCATGTTAACTAGAATTCATAACTCTACGAATCAAACAAAGGAAAACAAAAGAAAGTATGAAATACACCATGAAAGATGAATGACAAAGCCTTGAGACGAAGAACTTGAAGATCCTTGAAAGCAAGAAATCTTCTAGGGACGACACAAGGGTGGATGGCGGCTAGGATCTTGATGTATTTCATGACTTCTTCTCCTCCTTGCTTGAGACGCAGAGCTTCTGAAGACTAGAGAATGGAGAGAATTTTTGGTGTGTGGAATTGTAGGAGAAGTGGTGTGTTGTTGTGGTGTTTGATGCTCCTATTTATAGGAGGATGGCAACTTAGTCTCCAAATCTTCATGAATCTTCTATTAATTTCCTAGGAATTATCT